>NC_142775.1:39521352-39695852 GCF_988280905.1 Pimephales promelas | reverse complement strand
ATATATATTTTCAATTTGTATTTTATTTATTATTATTATTATTTAGAGATTATTATTATTAATCTATTATTTATACTACACTCTGAAAAATATGGGTAAATTTGGGTAAAATTTTGACAAACTCAAATATTGGGCTAAAAATGTAATAAAATTTTTTAACCCAACTTCAACTTTCACTTTCAACTGTAAATTGTTTATTTACATTTTTAACCCAATTTAATAATTATAATTTAATAATATTAATAATAGTACTTTCTTTATATATATATATATATATAACCATAGTTTTAGTAGTTTATCATTTTTGTTAATTTATTTTATAAAAACTTAAACTTAACTTATTTTAATATTAATAATATATTTTATAGTCTATGTGTATTGAATATTTCATGTATATATATATGTATATACACTACAGTATATTTCGTATGTATATATATATATAGGGGAAAAGCAGGTTGTAATTGTATATTAATGTTTCCATGTATTATATATTTATATTCATTTGAATCTTGTTTCAAGATCGATTACTTAGAATGTGTATATATATATATATATATATAAACTTATATTATATATATATATATAAACTTATATATATATAATATAATATATATCATTAAATATATATTATAATAATATAATATAATATATATTATTATATTATATTATATATTATATTATTATATATATATAAACTTTATTTATCCCACATGGGGGAAATTCTTGTAACAGCAGCTCAAAAATATAAAAGTAAAATACAAAAAGATAGGGAATGGAAAATAGATAGAATAAAGTAAAATTAATTACAATAATAATAATAAGCCAACTGTATTCACACAATAATCAACCTTATGTAAACAAACAGTCTATAAACACAAATATACAAATAAGTATGCAAATGAATAGAGGCAACACATATTGCACATATACACAGTATATATATATATATATATATATATATATATATATATATATATATTAAAGCAGAGCCGGGGGCAACAGCAAACACATGAAAGCCGTTCTGACTGTTTACATGTTTGTTTTTTCCAGCTGCTCATGAAAGGAGGAAGTTCGTTCTTCAAAGAGATGAAAAGAGCAACATGAAAGAGTGAAGGTCCTTCCTGAAAGTCCTGCGTTCGCCGTGTGTGAATGATGGAGCGGCTGATGTGTGAATTGATTCGGGCTGAAGAGAGACGCCGGTCTCGTCGGGGACTTCTGATGCTCTGTGGGAATCTCACTAAGTAATTGGCCGTCAATGAAGAGCTGCATGTATTTATAGTCGTCTTTGCCATGTTTAATGCTTGCGCTATTATGTTTTCCAAAGGGAAGGGTGTCACAACAACAAGCTTTTATATCAGTTTATCAGCACAGAGAGTCTAAATATACCAAATAATAATTCATCTAATTTACACTGTAAAAAATGTAAAGTTGTCTCAACAAATTATTCTTTAGGAACTACACTGAAAAAAAAAACCATTGTTGGTTTAACTTAAAAAATGACGTAACCTGGTTGCCTTAAAAATTTAACTTCATTGAACTGGAAAAAGTGAGTTAATACAATGAAGGAGAATGATTTAAGTACCAGAAACTTAAAATATTATGTTATCTCAACTACATCAATTATTTAAGTTGATTCGACAAAAGAAAAAAATGTTGTGATAACAAATCATGAAAATATTTTTTGATTTCTCTCTTCAAAGTGCTGCTTCAATTTTTATTTTTTTAGTTGTCCCAAACTTGACTCCATCTTAAAAAAGTACGTTTGTTCAACTAGTTCATTCAACTAAAACCTTTTAATCAGAATTTATTATTTGGGCATGACTGGAAATCGCTGTAGTAGACTTTATACTGAACTATTTACTGATGTCAATATGTTATAATTGTTTGTAAATCACATGAAATATTACAGAATACAAATAGTTTCAAAGCAGATTCACTGTAATAACTAAAATAAATATTGTTGGTTTAACTTAAAAAAGTAAGTAACCTGGTTGCCTTAAAATTTTAAGTTGATTGAACTGGAAAAAGTGAGTTAATACAATGAAGGAGATTAATTTAATCATCAGAAACTCAAAATAATAAGTTATCTGAACTAAATAAATAATTTAAGTTGATTTGACAAAAGAAAAAATGTTGTGATTACTACACTGTAAAAAATATTGCTGGTTTAACTTAAAAAAGTAAGTAACCTGGATTGCCTTAAAATTTTAAGTTGATTGAACTGGAAAAAGTGAGTTAATACAATGAAGGAGATTAAGTTAATCATCAGAAACTCAAAATAATAAGTTATCTCAACTAAATAAATTATTATTAAGTTGATTTGACAAAACAAACAAATCTTGGAAAAAATTTTTACAGTGCAGAATCGATAATGCAAAGTTCATCAAATATGAGAAATCTGCTGTAAATCAGTCTCATTAATCAGTTTCCTCAGTTTAAATCAATAATATTACTGAATATTGAGTGTCTTTTAAACATTTGCAGTCACGTTGCTCAGTCTTCAGTTTAAGTTTTGATGCAGTCAAATCAATAATAATACTGAATATTGTCTTTTAAACATTCAGTCACTCCATGAACGTTGTTCACTCCATGATAGTTCGTGTGTCGATGTTAACATGAGTTTCTATTTCCGTCCCGGATCGGCGCATTCACGCGGACATGAACATCCTGGTCCTCCTTCACCCATTACCGATCACTTTGATGGCCTTAAGTTCTGGTTGTGCATCAAACCGTACAGCTCTATATCCTCCTCCACGGATTTCACTACTCCATCCACCCACCATCCATCCGTTTTTGACTCGGCCCAGGAGGATTATGCCATTCTTCACAGGACGAGATCTCAGCGAGTGGGCAGGAGAGTCAGCAGCGAAGCCCCTAATGACACAGCGACTCCCACGCACGTCCACAACCAATTTTACCCTCGCTAAAAGAACAGCTCTCGCACGTTCCCATGCATACCAATGTCCGATCGATGCCGGTCACCGACTCTCTGCCCTCCGAGATTCATTGAGCTCGGGTGCGGTGGATCGATCCCGATGAGCGACAGAGACAGACACCATCCAAAAAACAATCCCTGGAAATGTTGGTTTCCACTGGTAATCTCATTAGGGATTGAATGGCTCTCCTTTGAAAGGCGTCGATGCCAGCGAAGAGGAAGGCGGCATGGAGAATGACTATTGGATTAGCGTAATCCGGACGAGAGCTTCATCGGAGGGCAGGTTTCCATCTCTTGTGCTGCGGTTGCTGATAAGGCCGCCATCTATTGAAGGCTCTTTAGATATCATAGTCAGAAGGTGTTTACACTCCTTAAATAAAAACGCCATTCGTTTACTCCACAAGGAAAAGTCATTTTAAGAATAACTTATGAAACTTTAGGACCTGTTGTGAGTTCAGAGGTTGTTAATCAATCTGATGAAGCAAAACTACATTACCCATGATGCTGTGCAGACATTTTAATCAATCAGAGTTGATGGGAGATAGTCATCAGGAGCACGTTCAAGTTCAAAACGGTTTGTTACGGGTTATGGCCAATTTATACTTCTGCGACTTCGTGTATGCGACGCCGTCGTGAGCATTTCTGCGTTCAGGTCTTGGTTGCTCTGCAGTACTGCTGGGAAACGCTAGTTGGCGGCAGAGGGTTTTAATGTTCTACTCGCGGCTAGGTTACTACAAGCAATGGCGACTGAAAGAGAGCGGATCATGTTGGAGTTGGAGCTTATTTATGTGTAAAAAAATATATATTTATATCGTTTTACCTCTTGTAACCACAGCCACGTCTAAGTGATGTGAGGGCGCGGGCACTTTGTGAATGTAGAGGTAAAAATGATACAAATACTGTTCGTTTTCTCACACAAACCGCTCGTTTCGTGTCTTATGCTGCGTTCACGCGCTATGGAAAATAGGATATTTTCCACTTGTGAACTGGTATTTACCAGTGTGTTGTGTTCAAGTGCTTTTGTTGTGGTAAAAAGATGGAGATCCAGACCTGTTATTTAGCTAAAACTATTTTAGATTGCTTAAGTCATCTGCTACAGGAAGAAAATGATTTATCAAAACTCAAAAGGTAAATAATATGCTGTATATTTTCTAGATCATGAATAATATATATATTTTTTTTACCATTCACGACTCTCGCGGTGCTCTCCGCCATTTTGAAATGGTCAAAGGTTATCTAATCTCGGGAACTCGTCCATCAAAATATTCTACGAGTTGCCCAGTGGTAAATACCACATGAGGGGTTCATTTGCATTTTCCACGTCGGCTTTTGGTATTTATTTACCATAATTACCATAGCACATGAACGCAGCATTAGGCCATCAATGTGTACTTACATTTACGAGTCATTAAATCATGTTTAATTTGGACTTCTTTGTGCATGCTCTTTGAGGTCACGGTGGTGACCATAGACCTCCATTATATGACTGACCGGCACGAATGGTTTGACCTAAAAATATCAAAATTGAAACTACTGTGGAAACAAAGACACCTACATCTTGGATCCCCTTGAGGTACGCTAAAACATACCAAAAATTAATTTCAAAGTGAACTATCCCTTTAATTTGACTTTTTTTTTTTTCAAATCAAAGTTTGTAATGTTATGACTGCTGGTTGGTTTGCTTCAAATAAACAAAGACTTTTAAATCTCTATAGGGAAAATAAATGGGAAAAGTACATCCGGAAACCAACACTGATTAACTCTAAAGTGCGTTTGTGAAACTGTCGCCCACGTGTCGTCGAGATAAGCGCCATCTTCTGAATGCTCAAAAGTTTCATTGACACTGGATGTGCTCATAACTGTGCTGCAGATCCGTCTCAGAAAGTTTCACAAGTTGAGAAGCTCCTCTTGCAGCGCTGGAGATGTGGAGGACAGCATGAATAGACAAAAAAAAGGCAGGTGCTGCGACACAGCGATTTCTTTATGTTTTTTGGGGGATGGAGGGATGGATTCTGTCAGCATCTCAGCGTTGATATTATAAGAGTCACGTGGCATCAGCAGAACAGCAACAGCGCGCTATTCATTAATGTGGGATTCGACGGCACATCACGCCTATATGTCCGTCTCCTGGTCATTAAGTCAAACCTCGATGTCAGAAATGTCCAATAGTTGCGGTTCGGTTTGTAACACGAGCTCCGGATCTGAACGACTGGAACATAATGAAAGTTTTCCTAGTGTGTGTGTGTTCGCTGGAGAGGCACATATGCATCCATAATTAATGTCTCTGAGCATCACAGTGACCGTATGAGAGAGCACAACTGCTTCGTTATTGTTGGGTCAGACAGACAGAGAGATGATTAGCTGTAACTCTACCGATTTACAGGTGACACATGTGTGATGGACTTAAAAACTACATTTGTGGAGCAGAATTGTAACAATTATCTGCATGTAACTTAGTTGATTTTCAGCTTTTCCTGCAATCTTAAAGTCAAACCGAAACTCGCAGCATTATTCAATGTCTTGATGTAGTAATGTCCATAGATATTTATATAAAGGCTAGATATCTTAGGGCGGAGTTTCTATCGTCATCACCGGCGGCCATCTTGTCACAGGCAAGTTGATGTAAGATGAGTAATCAAAACTACTCTTATCTCGTTGAAATCTTGACGGATTTACAAACGGTTTGGTTTCTTACAAACGTTATTAACGTGGCTATAATTATCTGGATGATTATTTATTTATACACTTATTATTCATAAGTATGCTGTGTCATAACTACATCTCTGATGATTATGACAAACCAAACCGTTTGAAAATCGGTAGAAAATTGAGCAAGTTATGGTTAAATAGTACATGTACCATTAACACAGTTACGAGTGAGCGAGCTGCCTGTGACAAGATGGCCGCCAGGTGCAGACGTCGACCTCCATTGGCCAGCAGCGTGGATGAGATTTCTAGCCTTTGTAATGTCCACTGCAACAAGAAGACTGGGCGGGGCAAATCGATTAGCTCCTCCCCCTTTTAAATAGCCAATGGCGTTTTGTTTATATCCAACTTGAGCCGCTCGAAGCCGTTGTTTCCTCCTAATCTCTAACCGTTTCTCCTCCTAAACTCCTCGCTTTAAAATACAGCTTTCTGTGCAGAAATTAAAACATCTGACGCATTTTCTGGTTTTGCGGTGACTCGATCACATGATCCGCTCTGGAGCTGCGATGACACTAACGTGAAACCAGACTTTATTCGCCACAATGGAAAGCATATTTACATTGAATCGTTCCCTAACGCCTATATAGTGCACTATTTGCAATTCACCATGTAGAAAACAGTCATGTGTGAACGTGACTGATTTCAGCCGCAGTTTCAGTGTTTATAATGTTGTGGGATTCTAGAGAGCATTTGATTGGACAGAAAATCTGGTGCAGAGTGATGTTATCAAAATCATTGATCCATATTGGTGAAGTGAGAGACTAAGTGTTGAACGCTTGTATCTTCTAAATGTGAATTTTTCCATAGTTTTGGAGCACACTAGCTAACAGTAAGGCTAACATATTTATACCAAAAACCATAAAACATTTGATTTCTTGAGGAGTTTCGTGGTGTAATGCGCTTTTTTAAGCTGTTGCCGAGCGACCTTTGACATGACTGGTTCCTGGATTAAACCGCATCGATGGAAGTAATGCAGTGGATGTAAATGTGTAAGACGGTGGAGGAGTTTGAGTGTCAGTGTTTCTGATGAGATGCTCCCTGAATGCTGCCCGGTGAGAGCACTAGGTAGGCGTCAGGTGAAGAGAAGATCATATTCTGCAGTTTCGGGTCACACAGCAGCTCCTCAGGGTTTGCTGATGTAAGTGACGCCATGCACTAGAACATGATGTTCTTCCTCAGTGTTTCTGTCTTGTTTTCATTCTTAAATTGAGATACATTTATTTACAATGTCCCCCTGTGGTAAAAATGCAGATTTTAATATTGTTTATATGTCTATGTGGTGTTTTTAATATGCTTTAAGACACACCATGTCTAAATTTATGTAAATTCGAGTATTTTCTGCTTAAAACTGCAGTGAACCAAAGACGGTCTCAAAAACATCGCTGGTGTTTCTGACGTCACAAACGACCTTGTAACCAATCAGATCAACGTGTGATCGTCAACCAGTGGATCTCTGAGTGAGCGCGTGAGTGGAGGCGGGGCTCATTTGCATATTCATAGAATCGCGCATACTAAATGAGGGAGGGTGTCAAGTTACATTCAAGATATTTTAAGGCATGAATAATTTTTTCCAAGGAAAAAACATGCTTTAATATGTCATTTTGGTGCGTTTTAAGGTATAAAATTATTGACTTAGTTTAAAGTTTAAATCTTGTTTTCAGAGAAATTTTTAAAAATTAAGTAGTAAAATTATCCAAACATATCTAAACAAATATCTGCCAATTTAATTAATTCAAAGTCAAAACGAGAGTATTTTATGAACCTACTGACCGCATAAACTCACTTAATATCTTTAGTTTAAGAAATGTATCTTGATTCAAGAATGTTTAGATATTTTTTTTTACTGGAAAACAAAACCGAAATACTGATCTGGCGGTGTTAGGAGAGATGTTCTGATGAATTATTAATAAGTTTCAGCGAGATTCATTCGGCCACTGCGTTTGATGTCAGCGCTTTTAAGAACTGCACCTGGATCACCTTCTGACACTCAAGAGGAGAACAGGATCATATGTTAAACCAACCCGCTTTGAAAGCGTGATGGGAAGAGAGCAAGACAGACAAACTGGAAGATATTTTTTCCTGTTTTAAGTAATGTCATTTTTCTGACTCGTTCGGTTCCTATTTGGATGATTCTTTGTAACTTTATAAAATGACTCCGCGTTTAGTGAGTCTGAACAATTGTGTATAATCATGGGACTTCTTTCATACATCAAAATTCATTCATTATTAATTCATATGTCAAAGAGCTCAATGCAGATCTGCTAATCCAATCATTCTGGAAGTCCCCAGCTAAAAATGTAGAACACATTTTTTTTTTTGCATTTTTTTTGTTGCATAAGGAAGAAAGCCAAAATACTAAATGTCATGAACATATATTGACCGAATAATCCACTGTTTTGTTGAGGGGGGTCAAAATGACACTGAGATTTGGAGCCAAATGTGGTGTAAAAATGAATTTAAGATGGCAGCATCATTATTTTATTGATTATATTTTTACACAAATATTGGCAGGTCTATTAGTCAAATGTGTTGACTTAAGATAAGCAATCTTTGTTGCATTATATGCCAACAGTGAGAGTTCAAAAAAGGGGGTAAAAAACACTTATTTTGGTTATAACCCCAAGTTTGCATGCCTATAACTCAAAAAGTATTAAAGATATCTTAATATCCTTTTTTGATTCTGGTTCTTAACAAACTTTTCTTTTGGTATCCTTATTTTAAAGGCCTTATATAGTTCAATCCCAGAAATATGGAGATCTTAATGCGGGTCCATGAGTAAAATAGTAATTAATAATTGTTAAAAAACCTTTATCAGAGTTTAGTTACAGACATGCAAACTTGGTTAAAAAAACACAGAGAAGTGCTTTTTCCCCATTTTTGAACTGTCACCGTTGGCATTTAATACAATAAAGCTGACTAAAGCCAACAGATTTAACTAATAGACCTGCCAATCTCTGTGTAAAAAAATAAATAAATGATTCTGCCATCTCATAAAGTCATTTTCACCCCCTGTAATTTGGCTCCAAATCTCCTGTAAAATTGTCATTTTGACCCCTTCTACAAAATAGTGGATTACCTAGTAAATAATGCAGCCATTAAATTTAATAGTGTGGCTTTAATCACTATTTACATTTGTATTTCTTCAGAAAAAATACTGAAAAAAAAAAAAAAAAACTGAGTGCTTGAAGAACTAAATTAGGGCCCGTTCTAAGATAACTCCTAATTTAGCTTAAAAACTTTTACGTAGGAGTCTTTTAAAATATGATTTCACTTTTCTAACTTAAGTTTGTGTGTAATGTTGCATTTTGAACATAAACGACATCATCAAAGTTACAACGCTCAAAGTTCAAAGACCTCTTTTAAGGGTCAAGATGCTTTCTGAATTACTTTTTTCTTTAATTTTAAGAGTAAACGCCCCATTTCTATGAATTTTCTTGGAATTGGAGCGACTCTTTGCATTAAGATTCTTTATACGGGACCTGGTGTTTGACGTATGAAGAAGAACGGGCCACAGACTGAAGAGAGTGCAGGTAAAAACACCATTAATGTTCTGTGTATTAATGTGTGTGTGTGCAGGAGGTTTTATTCCAGAGTATTTGATGTATTTCTAGCCCAAGAGTCATTAATGCACAAACACACCTCCTAGTTGAGTTGGTTCACATCAGTCTCGTTGGATCGGCGGACGGCTGGTGAAACTTTTGGAAGCCGAGATGCAGTTAAACTTTACATAACCCAAGATTGCAGAGGGCTTATTCTGTACATGTAGTACAATATCAACACCTACACACCGCCACTAAAACACTGCGCCATCTGTGTCTCAAACGAAGCGTGGGCACTAACACGCTCCGTCATATGAACTAATACACAACGTGCTGCTTATTATAGAAAGTACTGATGCAAAACGCCACCGATGGCAGTCTGAAGAGGTCAGGATGTAAGATGTGCGATGTTAGAGACTTTCTCTTCAAAGCTGTGGTGGAAAGAAATATGAGATGGGAGAAAAAAATGATACTTTGCATTTACTCGCAGAACTTTTGAGTTTCTCAAGGGAACGCGAACGCATCGACATTTCATCGCCATGTCCCTTTAGGGGCGCCGTAGCAGTCGGTGACGCGGTCGTGTTGCTCTTCAGGTGCAGACGTGATGCTCTGTGTGAAAAACACACTCATTTGAGGTGTTATTCAGTGAAAATCTCAGCGAGTGTGACGTTCGCACTGCTAAACATCTGCTGCTAAACAATCATAAGGGTTTGGGTCGACATGAGGGAGAGAAACTGCTTTGCAAAAATACAGGATATTCAGCAAATATTTCAATAATTGAATGGCACATTCGTATAAATAGTCACATAAACAGTACTTTATTGTTTTTTTATTTATTTAATTATTAATTATTATTATAAAGTCTGCATAAAACAGAAGTTTACTTCCCTATGATGTGAACGCTTCTGGAATAAGAACAAATATGGGCGGGGCTTGACTTTGTTTGTGGGAATTGATTGGATGGTTGTGGTTTGCTATTGGTTGATCTCATGTGAGTGACAGGTTGCCCCGCCCTCATCATCAGAGAATAGATGCAAGAGGAAGTTATTCTGATTCAAGATTACCAGGAACAAAAATTTTAAAATACACCGTAATATTCCATGAAACATAAGAATTGTCCATTTTGATTTCATGGTGACTTCAACACTAATGTTTATGTCTTGAATTGTAAAACCTTAAAGTCCAGACATGGCTGTGGTACCATAAGGTAAAAATGATATAAATACTGTTCGTTTTCACACACAAACCGCTCGTTTCGTGTCTTAGGCCATCAACGTGTACTTACATTTATGAGTCATTAAATCATGTTTAATTTGGACTTCTCTGTGCACGCTCTTTGAGGTGGTGACCATAGACCTCCATTATATGACTGACAGACACGAACGGTTTGATCTAAAAATATCAAAATTGAAACTACTTCGGAAACAAAGACACCTACATCTTGGATGCCCTTGAGGTAAGATGAAACATACCAAAAATTAATTTCAAAGTGAACTATCCCTTTAAGAGTATGATTGATTGGCCGTGTGAATGTTCATTTTCCGCCGCACTGTTCCTTTAAATGTGTATCTGTGGAGTTATTGCGGGTCAAATGAGTCCCAGTCGTTCATATCAGTGCAGAAACAGATCGTGCCGCTGCTCTTTGGGCCATTTTCTGTGTAATGACGCTTTGACTGTTTTCTGTGTCTCTCGGGTGGCCGTGGATGTGTCGAGAGGTTTGAGAGAGACAACAGCAAAACCCCCTCCATCGCACTGCAGAAATGCTGCTAATTGTCTTTTCCATCCCATGAGTTCGACTCTCCAAAGGCCAGTGACGCTTATGGATTTTCTCAAATGTCATCTTAGTTTGGGCTCCTGGAGCCGAGCTACAAATCCACCGACAGGCGAGCGATTAAGGCTCACCTTGTTTATCTGCCGACCACCAACAACCTGGCCATTATCTGAACAATGCAACGACACACAGAAGATTCATCAGAGCGCTTTATATACGCCAGAAAACATTTGAATCTTTCACTGAAATCCACATGGCTTGCATATATAATACTGTTGTTGCTTCATGCCATGTAGACACTCATATTCTTATAATGTGTGAATGATTCCTTTAATAATACACTGCAAAAATTATGTTTTTCCATAAACATTCTTAAATCAAGATACATTTGCTGGAGAAGCAACATTGTTTTCTGAAAGATTTATTAAACTTATGCTTAAAACCAGAAACATTATTTGCCAGTTGTAGGCCTAAGGAAAAATAAACTAGTTTTTCTCTTTGAATTACTTTTCTGACCCCATTGGTATGTGTATACATATATATTTTTTTTACTTGTTTAGGTATACTTATAAACTCACTTAATTTTACATTTCAGAAAACAAGACTTCATATCTTTAGCCATTTTACTTCTAAAGTAAATGTATCATGATTTAATAATGTTTATATAATAATACAAGAACATGGGGTCAGAAAAAGTTTATTTTTTATTATTCCATTAGCCGATGTTTTTTTTTTCTTCATAAAACGAGACTTCATATCTTTTTTGCTTCTAAAGTAAATGTATCTTGATGTATCGCCGGAAGTGATCTCTCGCGCGTTACGTCACGCATTGTTTACACGGAGATTTCGGAAGTTTTACCTTTCACTAAACATATTTAGATACACGGGAAATCGCAATGGAAGACGATTTCGATATATCTAAATATGTTTAGTAAAAGGTAAAACTTCCGAAATCTCCGTGTAAACAATGCGTGACGTAAGTTAGACGCGCGAGAGATCACTTCAGGCGTAACGTCTGGGAGTGGGGACGGTTCAGTTCGGTTGATTTGGCGATCTGATTCAGATCAGTTAACAAGAGGTAAAAACTATATAAATACTGTTCATTTTCTCACACAAACCGCTCGTTTCGTATCTTAGGTGTACTTTCACGAGTCATTAAATCATGTTTAATTTTGACTTCTCTGTGCAAGCTCTTTGACGTGGACCCCCTAAAACTGCATTATATGACTGACAGACAACACCGGTTTGACCGAAAAATGTCAAAAATACTGTGGAAACAAAGACACTTCTTGGATGCCCTTGAAGTAAGCTAAAACATACCAAAAATTAATTTCAAAGTGAACTATCCCTTAAAGGGCTATAAAGTGAAGCTGGTTTGAGGGCTACGCAACAACTCACTTAATTTTGATTAATTTCCAGAAAACATGACATAATAATATCTTATCTCATTTTGCTCCTCTAGTAAATGCATCTTGATTTAAGAATTTTTGGATATGTGAACTGGAAACAAGACAAAAATACTGAGTGAAAAGCATTTCTTGCAGAGAGCATATCAGTGAGGTTTGATCAGCCGTTTAATGAGGATTTTGCTCTTGTTTTTAAGTTCCTGAAGCTCGTCTCCCGCAGAAACTTTGCTTTCGTCGGTCATCTGAGGAGAATCTCAGCAGGATCGGTGTCACCGGTGAGGGCTGACAACACGCATTCACACACCGCTCTGAGGCCTCATCAGCCGCCGCGAGTCCAACTTTGTGATTGACACCAAACCCGGCTCCATTGTCTCCGCGCAGGTTAAAAATATAATACAGCGGCAGTGTCGCCACGGCGATAAGGGCCGTCCAATCATACGTCCCGCAGCTGCCAGGTTGTTAAAGAACATGCGAAAGACTTCGGGTTCGCTGTGCATTTTTGCTGCCATTGGCACATCAGCCGCGGAAGGGCTGTGAGTGTGAAAGTCACGATTTTTCATCGGTTTCTCTATTTCTTGCGTCGTGTCACGGTGGGCTGTGACACTGCATGTGTTCGGTCCATATCACTCTTAAAAATAAAGTTGTTTTTTTGCACAGCTTATCCATATAAGAACCAATTTCAGTTCCCCCGAAAAACCTTCAGTGGTCAGTTCTTAAAGGGCTAGTTCACCCAAAAAGGAAAATGATGTCATTAATGACTCGTCTCAAGCCCGTTCATCTCCAGAACACAGTTTAAGATATTTTAGATTTAGCCCGAGAGCTTTCTGTCCCTCCATTGAACGTGTGTACGGTATACTGTCCTTGTCCAGAACGGTAATAAAGACATCATCAAAGTAGTCATGTGACTTCAGTGGGTTATTACAATGTTTTGAAGCATCAAAAATACTTTTTGGTCTAAAAATAACACAAACTCCGACTTTATTCAGCATTGTATTGTGGATCCGCGTTCAGTGACGCGGCTGACGTGTCTAAGAGGGATCGTTCCGCCTCCACCTAAGCTCCGCCCACAAACAAACATCACCACGTTTACTAACTGAAAAGGACTGTATATATTTGCCTTTGTGAGACTATAGTTTGAATAAAACCATTTTCTTTGCATGACACATTGACATTGCAGTGCAGAATAACTCTTTCGGCATTATCCCGAACATCGTAGCATTAGTTTCATGTGTCAATGAACGGAAGGGAGCGCAAACGTGACATTTTAATTTTCCCGCCAAAAACCTTGAGTTTTTCCACATACAAATCAGTCTACACTACAGGCTTCACAGACAAGTCAAGGAAGGTTGTGTGTTATTTAAGTTTTGTTACAAGCCTCCTTACATATAGCGCCTTAATAATCCCTTTTCCATTAGTGGTTCTTTAGATGTTAAAGGTTCTTCATGAAACCATCGATGGCTACCTTTATTTTTAAAGTGTGTCTTCCTTTAACCCCCGCAGCTCTTCCTAACCGGACCGGCACGTCCGTATCGAGCGTTTAATCTCCAGCATACAGATGCATCTGTGTTGTTTAAGGCTAGATTGATAAAACCTTCTCACGAAACATCTGCACAGCGGCGCTATTATCGAGCAGAAATGGGATCCGTACGGTTCTTTCAGATTCATTTATCCCAGGCTAAAGGTCAGCACTTTCTTTCAGATGCTCAGCTTTGGCATCTGTGAATAAATGTTGCTCATGCTGAAATACTTCTGAGCTCTCAGAAACTTCGGTGTGTCTGAGATAAAGTGCTATTCTGAGCTCAGGTGGAAGGTCTTTAATGTGAGGACGTGGGTTTGAAGACGCTCGATGCGCTGCATTATGCCATACAGACGACCGACCCCAACACGAGGCCGAACGGTCACTTCTGAGAGGGAAAACAACATCCACAGTAGCCTTGAAGGATGAATGCGCTTTGTTTGTAAAGGAAACAGCTTTTTATTTCATCCTGGTCTCCAGTGAAACCCAGGTTTGGAGTCTGATTTAGTATTACCAGTCACGCTGTCCTGGTTTGGGAACGTCTGTAAACCAGTTTGACCTGTGAACTTTCCCTCCAAAAATGATGGAAACCTCTTTCTGACACATAAGGGGAAAAAATGCTTTGGTATAAATCATAATTATGACATAAAAATCTTACAAACATACAATGAAAAAAATAATATGCATTATCTAATCAATAAAATTGTGGAAACATATTACAAGCAATATTATTAATTAAATTGTACAAATTAGAATTAATTAGAATGTTAATTTGATTAACTATTACTCAATTCTAATTTGTTCAATTTAATAAATAATATTTCTTGTAATCTGTTGCCACAATTTTATTGATTAGATAAAGGATATTCATTTTTACAGTGTACTAATTATGAGAATAAAAAATGGAAATAATGAATTTGAATTGTGAGATTTAGTACGTCATAGTCTAAACTTTTAAGTCATAATTTTGACTTTTGATTTTCATAAATATGACTAGTATGTTATAGTTATGATTTACCAAAGCACGATTTTGTCCCTTATGTGGCGGATATGGGCTTCCATGATGTTTTTCAGCCATTTTTCCTTCAAAACGGTTCAAATAGAAACATTTACACTTTCTTGAAGGTGAATTTTATTTAATTTATTTAATTATTTTAAATATAAAAGACATTTTTCTATGCCAGCAAACAAAAATATGTTCTAATAACATTTTCCAATACATTTGTGTGAAAGTCATTTCTGAATGTCCACAGAAACGTAAAAATATTTCAGGTTTTTTTTTTACATTTTAAAAACGTTAACATTAAGTTTTAGTATCCTCATAAACACATTCTGTTATATCTTAAGTGAACGTAAACAGTCAAGAGAAAAGAAAACGCATGAGTTTGTATATTGGATACGTACAGCTCTTAAAGTGACAGCGGCCTAATAAACCCACTGTCTGATTTAATGTTAATTTTTAATCAAATTCCCGTTAATCTAAGTCCAATTACAACGTTTCCGACCTTCCACAAACAATGCATAAATAATGTTTTTTTGAACATTTTGAGAATATTATTTGAACAAACATCTATTAATGTTACTGGAATAACAGAGTACTAACATTAATAGTGACACACTCTAATAAATGCTGAGTTGTATGAACCCAATTAGGGTTAAAAATGCAATTTAAAAAAATTACAGTTGAAAGTGAAAGTTGAAGTTGGGTTAATATTTGAAATGTTGAATTGTTGAAAAACAACCCAGCATTGTTTAGAGTGCATGTTCTCCATATTTGTCCATTCACTTTTTATTTTAATTCCTTTCTGTGAAAAGCACTTTGAATTATCATAGTGTATGAAATATGCTATCGCTATAAACAACGCTGGATTGTTTTAACCCAAATTTGGGTCAAACATGGACAACCCCAATTTAATGTTGGCTTAAAAATGTAATTTAAAATTTTAACCCAACTTCAACTTCAAATTTTTAATCACATTTTTAACCCAACATTTGGGTTTTTTTCATATTTGACCCAAATATGGGTTGAAACAACCCAGCATTTTTTAGAGTGAATGCAACATGGCTGTAAATTTATGAGCACATGCAAAAACAATAGAGAACCAATGAAATATTATGTTGTAGTCAATGTACACTCTGAAAATGCTGGGTTATTTTAACCCAACTTTGGGTCAAACATGGACAAACCCAAACATTGGGTTAAAAATGTAAGTAAAAAATTTAACCCAATGGCTGGGTTTGTCCATATTTGACCCAAAGTTGGGTTAAAATAACCCAGCATTTTCAGAGTGCATACTTAATGTTACATAATTTTGAGAAAACCTTGCCAGAACATTCCCTGTTCAGTGGGATTAAGGTGTTTGTAAATAAAATAAAATGAAATAAAATGTATCCAGTGAGGCAAGCGCTGTACTCGAAAAATGCTGGGTTGTTTCAACCCAACTTTGGGTTAAACATGGACAAACCCAAACGTTGGGTTAAAAATGTAAGTAAAAAATGTAATACAATGGCTGGGTTTGTTAATATTTGACCCAAAGTTGGGTTAAAACAACCCAGCATTTTTTAGAGTGTGGAAATAAATATTGATCCCCTCAATTTTCAAGATGGTTATGGCCTTGCATGAACCACAATAGAGCCCAACCGATAAATGATTTTGAAGGCCGATACCGATACAAATATTTTGGGTTTTAAAATCCGATATTCCGATATATCGGCCGATATTTTATTAATATTAAATATTGTTGGATTTCACACACGTGTAAAAGAAAAGCTAACTTTTCTGCAAAAGACACGTTTGATACTTTTTCTCTATGTCTAAATGTTCACTCCTCGCAAGTATAACTTACATTTTACAATGCAGGGACTGTAACTAGAGATATGCTAGTAATAAATACAGTTATAATTACTTTATTTATTCAGAAAAAGTTTGTTGTGGTTTCCAAGCTCATTAATGTTAACGTTAGCGGTCTTCCACTGATGATATTGGCATTAGCTTTGTGGTTAGCTAGTCTATGATGAGCCATAATTTAGCAATGGATAACCTCATACTGCAAATTGTAAAACATACATTTTCAATATAACAGGCCGAGGAGAGATGATTGAAGCGTGTTTCGTCCGTTTTTATTTTATTTTTTAAATATTCATTTATCGGCCATTATAACTGCCGATACCGATATTTTGGAAAATGCTTAATTTGGCTCTAAACCACAACAGAATTTCGGAAGAATCTTCAGCATAAGTCGTACGAAATGTATCATGAATCAGTCCAGGCTGGTTTATGCATCTAGACCAACCATAACCAGTATAGTTGGTGGACCAACATCATGAAACTGAGCTGCAAACCAGCCATCAAATCATGCAAATCACGCCTTATGTTGTCGTTTAAACTCTCATTGTGGAAAGGGCCGTCTTCAGAATCTTCTTTTGTGAGTAATTGATGATTTGTTGAGCGAGTCCAGTAATATAAAGCGAGATCTGCAGTCAGTCCAGTGTTAATTACTCCGAGCAGAACCGGGGCGATGCCGGAGAATGTCACAATCTGCATGTTTATGGCTGTTTAACTGGTCTTGGACTCCTCCGATGGGAAATCAGCAGACCTCTAATGGCTGTTTTCCTGCACTGATGATCGCTGTATCCACACCGCCGTCATTCGTCCCAATGTCTTTATCATAGAGACATTAGAAAAAGATGAAATCGCAGCAACTAACGCCAATTAAAAGCACTGCACTCGTCAAACGGAGGCACTGGATTCCTCATGACGGATGCGTGCTGTTGCTAGGCTTCCTCGCTCTGATCTACTCCGGCTCTATAGATCATCGTTTAATGTATGACAGGGTTAATGAGGTACACATGTGTCGCACTCAACTTTCTGTCTTGTTCCCTGTAATGATGATTTTATTGCTTATAGCAAGCTCTGGAATTAAATCATCGACTTTGCGTTTTAAAGCAGCTTCATAAACGGGAAAATAACAGAATCAATGATGCAAACTATCAAATATGGGAAGAGCAGTGTCCTAGTTCAGTTCAATAACTGTAAAGTTCATCTATTATTAAACAAGTTTAGATAAGCAGAAGACAATGTCGTTATTCAGGTCAAGTTTTGTGCATCGAAATCAATAATATTACTGAATATTAAGTGTATTTTAAAGTGTATTAAGCCTGTGTTTGTGTGCAGCTGCTTTTAAAGATAAAGACGAAACACTGATGTGAGCAGTTTTACCTGCCGTTTTGACTGAGACTCGTGCTGACGGATATTAATGAGCACATAATTAAGATTATAAATAAGGTGTGATTGTCAGAGACCATGAGCTGTTCGTCGATCTGTCTGTCTGAAACACACATGAAAGCAGATATTAGATCAGTAACGCTTCACAATACACTCCTTTGTTAATGCATTAGCTAACATTAATCAATTAGTTTAGTTAGTTTATAAAAATGCAATTAGTCATGGTATAATTTTATAAATTTAAGATTATTGCAGTACGTTTTACAAGTTTTTTTCTTAAACTGTGTTTACCGTTTCTTTGAAATTATTTGTGAAATTTACTAGCAATTTTTGAGTGAAAATAGTTTCTGCAGAATTTTTGATTTAAAAAATCTGTATTAGTAAATGTTAGCTTAATGATATGAATTGTTATACAGCATTTAAACTTAGTTAAATTGAGAGAAATGTATTTTCCCTCAGTAATTTTGACGTTTTTTCCGGTACAAATATCAAATAAAAATTAATTATATTTTTTCCTTATGGGATTTTCCTTAAAACAAGTATAAATATCTGCCAATGTGGTCAGGAAACTAAACTAAATAAAAAAAATGGATGATTTTTAAATCAAGACAATATCTTCAGTCATTTTGCTGGAAAACAAGACTGTTAGCCTATATTATTTATTTAACTTAAAATGTTTTTTTTAGCTATTTATTTTAATCAAATCCATTTATATATATTTTTTTGTATTTTATTCAAACGTTTTATGTATTTTATTTATATGCATTATATTATTAGTTTTTTTTTATCTGATTTATTTTTCAATTCTAATAAAATGTATTCATTCATTTAGAAATTTACTTTAATCCTCTAATTGTATTGATTATTTGATTTATTTTTGAGATTGTTCTCCATCCCTGAAGCCCCGTCTTATGGAGGCTTTATCCAGAGATTTTGATAAATATCTTCCAGTGTGGTCAGTAAACTAAACAAAAAAAAAAAAAAAAGAAAGAAAAGATAATTATGATTGATGATTTTTAAATCAAGACAATATCTTCAGTCATTTTGCTTAACTGTATCTTGATTTAAGAATATTTAGTTATTTTACTGGAAAACAAGACTGTTAGATAGCCTATATTATTTATTTATTTAAATTAAAATGTTTTTTTAGCTATTTATTTTAATCAAATCTATTTATATAATTTTTTTGTATTTTATTCAAACGTTTTATGTATTTTATTTATATGCATTATATTATTAGTTTTTTTTTTATCTGATTTATTTTTCAATTCTTATAAAATGTATTTATTCATTTAGAAAGTTACTTTAATCCTCTAATTGTATTGATTATTTGATTTATTTTTGAGGTTGTTCTCCATCCCTGAAGCCCCGTCTTATGGAGGCTTTATCCAAAGATTTTGATAAATATCTTCCAGTGTGGTCAGGAAACTAAACTAAAAAAGAAAAAAAAGAAAAGATAATTATGATTGATGATTTTTAAATCAAGACAATATCTTCAGTCATTTTGCTTAACTGTATCTTGATTTAAGAATATTTAGTTATTTTACTGGAAAACAAGACTGTTAGATAGCCTATATTATTTATTTATTTAAATTAAAATGTTTTATTATAGCTATTTATTTTAATAAAATACATTTATGTTCATTTTTTGTATTTTATTCAAACGTTTTATGTATTTTATTTAAAGGTATTATATTATTAGGTTTTTTTTATCTGATTTATTTTTCAATTCTAATAAAATGTATTTATTCATTTAGAAAGTTACTTTAATCCTCTAATTGTATTGATTATTTGATTTATTTTTGAGGTTGTTTTCCATCCCTGAAGCCCTGTCTTGTGTGAGGCTTTATCCACAGATTTTGATCCAGAACCGAGAGTGATGAGGAGATGTAGAATGGAAATGTGTTCCTCCAGCTGACCTGCTCTAATGAACATTCACATCAGAGACGGGAGATGAATCTTTGCCCACAGAGGATGTAAATAATGAAAGCAACCCTCCTGCAGTATGTTCCAGGAGCAGGTGTGTGTGTGTCTCGGACTTAAACCTGAATGCACACAGACTCATGGGACTCGTGTCACTGTGGGGACCTAAATTGAGGTCCTCATGAGGTAAACGCTTATAAATCATACAGAATTATTATTTTAAATGTAAAAATGCAGAATGTATTATTATTTTAAATGTAAAAATGCAGAATGTTTCCTGTGATGGGCAGGTTTTGGGGTAGGGGCAGTGTAAGGGGACAAAATATACAGTTTGTAGAGTATAACCATTACATATAAGATAGTAATCCAGACGTGTGTGTGTGTGAGTCCGTGTGTTTTCAGGGTCGTGGTCTGGTCATCATGGCAGCCGCTGGCACACACACCGAGACCGCCGCTGATGATAACAGATGTTCCCTCACCATGGCAGGACGGGCGAGAGAACGACCCTTCACCACAGGACTCCTGCAGACACGGGGAGCGAGCGCATGTGCCTCTCACACACAAGGGTGTGTTCGTGTCTGTTTGGTGTGTTATGGTGACATCATGTCTTTTTGAATACTCGATTCTGATTGGCTGGAAGGTTTGCAATAAAACCGTTTAAACCGCAGCAGAGCTGTTGAATAAGAATAATTTTAGAGTTGAATTTAGAAGATGTCTGTTTAACATGCATGCTAAATCATTACATCTTAACCCCTTAACTGTCCCTGTTCAATTTTTGTGATATCAACTTCAAATTTGGAACAAAACTTGATAAGATTTATGGCTTTGATTTTATAGTAATTTAAGAGTAAAAAATATTTGTAAAAAATATATATTTTATATAAAATAAAAAATATATAGTACAGTATTGTCAATTTAAACTTCCATAGCGTTTTCATACTTTCATTTTTTGAAGTGTTTTCACTTCAGCAATAATCTGCTGAGTGTTTTCTTTAAAACAAGACCAAACTTAGGGTATATATTCCAAAGCATTCTTAAAGACATCTTCTAAACGTCTATTTGACATCTGACAGGAAACGTCCTATAGACCATTTTGCAAGATGTAAACAACACTGGTCCAGAAGCACTTCCTGTTTCAGTTTTTTAAAAGCTAGGATAAAATACAACCAACAGAAAATATAAAACTGAATCAAAAAGTTAAACAAACATCTTTAAGATGTCATGTTTTCTTTACATGTGAAATAAAGAAAAGTTTCAGTTACAAACTGAAACAGGAAGTGTTTCTGGACCGCTGCTGTTTACATCTGGTCTATAATGGTCTATAGACGTATTGCAGATGAGCAAACACTCTAAAAAATGTCTTCCAGATGTAAACATCACATCAAATACTGTAATAAGCATGAATATCTATGGGTTTATTATGCGTCACATGACTAAACTTTTTAAACATCACCATTCTGACAGTCCACACTACTACACGAAAACGTCGTTTTCACTTTGGACATGGATCCACTTTGGAGAGTGTTTTCAAAAAGCTTTGTTTTTGAGAGAAAAAGATGCTTTTCAGTGTGGACAAGACCTATGACACTGTCCCTTTAGAAAGTAGGCATAGATAATGAAGCTTCACATGTTTGAAAGGCTCAAATGCCCCTCAGATCCTGAATGAAGCACAGAAAGACCTTCTGCTATTTAGCTGTTCGTTCCCATTTGAGTCATTACGTGTCTCCTCAACAACCTCCACAGGCTTCATGTGATGTCAGGACCACTGAGGACAAACCTACATTCGTCTCCTTGAGAGTCCCGTGCCGGCTGAGTGTGAACGGGTAGGACGTTTGCACCTTCAGGGTCCACTAGCTCTGCGTCTCACCAAACAGCATTGACAAGCCACTGTGAGCGTCTGGGGTTTTGGGACATCGCCTTCCTTATAATTACCTCTGTGCACATGCAAAGAACACAGTTAGAGGAGAAGAAGTGGTCAGAGACTTGTCTTTGACTGATGAAGCTGTTCAGTTGCAATGGGAGGTGGTTTGAGATCAGGCTCAGTTCCAGAATCACATGCTTCTTGTGTTCTAGTGGACATTTATGTTGATTGGATGGTTGTGGTTTGCTATTGGTGGATCTCGTGTGATTGACAGGTTGCCCCGCCCTCTTAAAGCTTTAAGAAAAACACAAGAAGGAGTTACTGGTGCATTTTGCTTGTGTTCAACACAGACCTTATTTCTGCCGTTTAATCAAAAACCGAGTTAAAAATAAAAAAAAATTTAAAAAAACATTGACGATATACACTGATTTTACACATCTACCATTTTGAAATCGAAAGCGAGGCTCCGGCGGGAAGAATCCCGGAAGTACAGATAGACACCCAGATAGCAAACTGACATTGAATCAACGTGGAAATATGACATCGAAACAACGTTGATCTGACATTGTTTTGCTCATCGAATTAACGTTGAACCAACGTCAGACGCGTCATTCTTTCAAAACTAACGGAAAATCAACTTGAAATCAACGCGTTGTTTCAACGTTATGAAAGCAAACCAATTTTCGATTTTCATTTAGCTTTGAAGAATGCCGCGTCTGACGTTGGTTCAACGTTAATTCGATGAGCAAAATCAACGTTGTTTCAATGTCATGAGAGACGTCGTTTCCACGTTGATTCAATGTCAGTTTGCTGTCTGGGACAACAATGTCTTGGACTACCAATTCTGAAGCTGCTGCCGCAATTTAAACTATTGGATGTTAATATCCAATATAGGATATGCTTATAGTTCGTTCCTGCTTCAGTTTTTATGTTCTAAATATATATATATATTTATAAATGTATTAATTTCACTGCATATAGTCTAAAGGATGAAAGAAATGTATGTACATTTTTAGAATAACAAATTTCTACGTTAAACTCAACAATACGCCATCGCATTCGCGACTCTCCTATGATTAAAGGCGATACTTCCGGTTTGCTTCCCACTGGAGCCATTTCAAAATGGCGGCTGCGTGAAATCAGTGCTGAAATGCAACACAATAACAACGCTAACAATATTATATCGTTCTGTGCACTGCAGTTTTGTTGTCTGCCGCTTTAAAAGCTCGAGCTCTTGAAAGCAGGATTCTGATTGGCTGTCAGTGTTTTTATTGTTCACGAGGAACAAAAATCGTGATTCCAAATTTATTTCGTTTATTTGTTAAGTTGTGGTGGTGTGAACTCTGCTATTCTTTATATTTAGAATGATTTTTAGATCTATATCTTTAATTATCGTCATTGGTGTGAGTGCTTGCTTGACTCCTGACATCGTTTCTCAGTATAGTTTGCAATCGCGAGTTATAAAGTTTATTTCTCGCAATTGCGAGTTTATATCTCACAATTCTGACATTATAACAGGAAATTGGGACTTTATATTACGCTATTCTAACCATTAAATTCTCCTTTAGCAGAGCGAAGGGGAAAATGAGACAGAATAATATGTTTTTAGCCTATAGATCAGTGTTGTAGTACTCGAGACTCGGACTCGTCTCGGACTCGGTCTCGAGACCATATTTTAATGGTCTTGGTCTTGTCATGGACTCGTGTCCATTTGGACTCGGAATTGACTTGTACTCGAACATTTTTTTTTTTTAGGACTCGGAATTATTCCCGAGTCCACTCGAGTTCAATTGAAAATATTTTTCATGATTATTAATGTATGTTAATAAAATATTTCTTTAAATTGATTGACACACCCAGTGATTGGTGATTTTCTAGTGCGCAACTGCGCATGACAAATTGTAATAAAATTACTTTTAACACCACCTTCTATGTGGCCTTTTTACCCTAAACTGATCATATTTTTTAAACTCTAAGTAAATTCAGTAAAAAAAAAAAAGGATTTCTCTAAGTAAATAAAAGTAAATTAGGTAATCAACCCTCACTGGTCTCGGTCTCGACTCGGACTCGACCGTCTCTGGTCTCGGACTCGACTCTCTATGGACTCGGTGTCGACTCTCTCTGGTCTCGGTGTCGACTCGGACTCGAGTGAGGTGGTCTCGACTACAACACTGCTATAGATCGCATAAAATATGTTGTCTCGTTTTCCAGTACGTTAGGTCTACAAATAGGCCAGTGTTCAGAATCGGTGGCTGACTGCTCTGCTGTCATTGACGTTTGTGTCTAATCACCGTTTTAGATGTCGTATTATATAGCCTATGTCCAAAGAAGCAATGGGTACACTCACAATAGGCCTCGTTTGAGTGTCAGTCAACACCGCAGGCTTTTAGGCTCGATCAATGACACAATTGATAATCGCAGTGACAATTTACCTCCATCGATTTATATACAGCAACGCCAATTTAGGAAGTTATCGATCAGACGGGCCACCGATCAGACGATCTTTCCTCCATTGTTCAACCATTGTATACACACACACACACACACACACACACACACACACACACACATCGCGAGATAATCAGGCTCTCCAGCGCATGAGTCTCGCGATCTGATTGGAGTGTGTGATGGCTGCTATATTTAGGACCCTCTTCCGCTAATTGGAGGTGAGGAATACAAGTGTGTGTGACAATGTTCGTGAGGAGAGGTGAGATTGCAGACTCTCTTTTCTCTTCCCTTTTGCCTTTTCTCATTCTTTTTCTTTTTACACCTTCCTTGCATCCATTTTCGTGTTGAGGAGATTAGTTTCCTGAGTTGAGGAAAGAAAGCGGTCGTGTGGAGAGTTGCTCGCGCTAATACAACAAACCTCGTTTCCGTCTGTGTGTGAAGCCCCGAGTGTGTTGATACAAGGACAAGATTGACAAACACAGAAGTTGAAAAAAGCCTTGAATGAATCAGAACGCTATCTTCAGTGAATCTGGTTGATCTGCTCACGTTTGGCCAGAGAAGAAACACTGCAAAAAATTCTTCCTCAGTATTTTTGTCTTGTTGTATATCCAAACGTTCAAAAGTCTTGATACGTTTACTTGAGAAAGAAAATTACTTAAAAAATCTGCGAAATTCATGCTTAAAACAACAAACAAACAAATAATCTTGTTTTCCTATTGAATTATTATTATTTTTTTCTTATCACATTTTTTTAAAGCATAAACTCTTAATTTGTAAACTTTTTTCAGAAAACAAGACTGCAGTGTAGAAGAATTGGCATGAAAAGGTTATTTACACTCTCAAAGGGTAACTAAACCCTAAACCAAACTTTTTTTAGTTTATTATCTAAGAATGGGTATAAAGTGTTTTAAAGGGATAGTTCACTTTGAAATACATTTTTGGTATGTTTTAGCGTACGTCAAGGGCATCGAAGATGTAGGTGTCGTTGTTTCCACAGTAGTTTTAATTTTGATATGTTTAGGTCAAACCGTTCGTGTCTGTCCGTTATATAATGGAGGTCTATGGTCACCACCTCAAAGACCG
Source organism: Pimephales promelas (assembly GCF_988280905.1). Taxonomy (NCBI): domain Eukaryota; kingdom Metazoa; phylum Chordata; class Actinopteri; order Cypriniformes; family Leuciscidae; genus Pimephales; species Pimephales promelas. The sequence continues at coordinate 39,670,436 of NC_142775.1, read as the reverse complement.
TGCAGAGAGAAGTCCAAATTAAACATGATTTAATGACTCGTAAATGTACACCATTGAAAAAAATTGAAAAAAATGTACACCAAGTACACATTGATGGCCTAAGACACGAAACGAGCGGTTTGTGTGAGAAAACGAACAGTATTTATGTTGTTTTTACCTCTTGTAACCACAGCCACGTTCAAGTGATCTTGAAAGGGTGCGGACGCTTCGTTGACCGCTTTGATAAAAATGACGTCGGCATGTTTCATTATATTATTTTAATTAACTACGCAACATCTTTAACACATTTTGAATCAAATTAAATCTAAATAAAGGCGTGAAGATGTGCACTTTTGCGAACTACTGTATACTGTCATTTCAGTCAAATGATGTTTTGTGTGCGAACGAAAGGAAACTGAGGTCGTTATACACTAACTTTCATTGATCTCATTAGTGGTCACATAATACGACGACCAATGGCGTCAATGTATAAGGTTCGTTTACCTTTTCCGCGTACAGGCGACACCATTGTCAAAACGATCTCCATTCACACAGATCCGCGAAACGACTAAAAAACGCTGTGTTCTGCTGCCTGGCCACTAGATGGCGATGAAACACTATAGATTGAACACGTAATACGCATGTGCGTGACGTTTTTGTCTTCGCGTTTTTATTGTGGAGACCTTTTCAAAAACGTTGCGTTTTTTTTTAGGCACCTAAAACTCAGTCGTCGAGCGGCATAAACAGTTTTACGTTTTTAGTTGAAAACGGTGTCGTGTGAAACAGCCCCTCAGGCCACATTTTAATTTATATTTGATTGAAGTGTGAATGAGACACAAGCTGCTCCTCGATTAAATTACTTTTGTGTTGTTTAGCTTTAAATAGCAGACGGTCACTCTCCGTGTGAGAGCTTGTTATTTAAAGCGAGAGCTTCACGCTGATCCTGTTCCCGTCGTCTTCAACTAAGTTGCAATTGCTGGCTGACTTTATTGAGAGCTGAAGAGGGTTTAGACTTGACAAGCATTGGCCATGCGAGGCAGTTAATCAGCGAGCCGGAGAGTCGTGGCAGTAATTGCAGGCGGCAGTGATTGCAGGCGGCAGTGATTGTGGCAGGTAGAGGTCCGTTCACCTCTCACAAGAGTTTCTACAGGTCATGCATAACACATCTGATCTGTGGATTTACCTTTTAATGCAGGTTAAAAAATGAATTTCCTTTTTTTTTTTGGTGAAAAATCAAAATGAAGTTTAAAGCAGTGGCGTAGGTTTGATTTTGAAATTGGTGGGGACATCAATGTATAAATATATTTTAAGTTTTGATCTAAATTATTGCTTGGGAGGTAACACTTTACTTGAAGGGGTGTGTGCGTAAGACTGACATGACGCCTTCAGATATGACATTGACATATGTCTTGATTATGAATGTGTCATGTTAGTCTTATGACCAGAGAAACCCATTTCGGTGGCCAAGAAGGCCATCAAACCACCAAATTCTGGTTCCTTTTAGCATGAATGCATATTGATGTCACTTAAAACTCTTTTTAATTTGCTCTAAAGTTCTCGAGAGTGAATTTGACTTTCTTTTAGATGCAGACTGTGATTGTATAAATATCACACAATCATGTTTGACGTTGAGTTCGCTATAGCGGCATGTGCGATAAATGGCGCCCAGTCTTACACCTTTATAAATATAACCGTGCATCTGCCTCGAAAGGTGTAAATTAATGAAACTCGATTATGCCATCTGTGTTCGCTCTCTTGTCAGCGGCTCACACAGGAGTTTGTACTGTATCTGCGCTCCTCTGAGCCGCTCAAAGCCAAAACGCTGTGTTTGTGAGCGTTTATCAATGCAGAGGTCGAGCGTGTCGTGTGTGTTAAAGTCACCATGAAATCAAACTACTTTTTATGGAATATTGCATCTGTGGTATTTTTTATGAGTTATTTATCTGTGCACATCATTATTATTATTTTTAATTCATGTGCCTCATAACCTTGAATCAGAATAACTTCCTCTTGCAGCTTTTCTTCTCTGATGATGTGGGCGGGGCAATCTGTCACTCACATGAGATCAGCCAATAGCAAACGGTCAAAGTTTTGGGTTTAATCACAAGCAAAACGTTTAATGTAAAAAAAAAATTAATAAAAAATAAATTCCTTAAAGCCTCCCTGTAGTCTTAAAATATTTTGAATGTAACTTGACACCCTTGCCTCATTTAGTATGCGTGGTTCTATGAATAAGCAAATGAGCCCCGCCTCCACTCACTCACTCTGGTTGACGATAACACGTTGATCTGATTAGTTACAAGGTGGTTTGTGACGTGGATGGATGGGTAGATAGATGGATGGGTAGATAGATAGATAGATGGATAGATGGATGGATGATGGATGGATGGGTAGATAGATGGATGGATAGATAGATGGATGGGTAGATGGATGGATAGATGGATGGGTAGATAGATAGATAGATAGATGGATGGGTAGATGGATGGGTAGATAGATGGATGGATGGATGCGTAGATAGATGGATGGATGGATGCGTAGATAGATGGATGGGTGGGTGGATGGATGGATGGATGGGTAGATAGATAGATGGATGGATGGGTAGATAGATAGATGGATGGGTAGATAGATGGATGGATGGGTAGATAGATGGATAGATGGATGGATGGATGGATGGGTAGATAGATAGATGGATGGGTAGATAGATAGATGGATGGATGGGTAGATGGATGGATGGATGGGTAGATAGATGGATGGATGGATGGGTAGATAGATAGATGGATGGGTAGATAGATGGATGGATGGGTAGATGAATGGATGGATGGATGGATGGATGGGTAGATAGATGGATGGATGGATGGGTAGATGGATGGATGGATGGGTAGTTAGATGGATGGATGGGTAGTTAGATAGATAGATGGATGGATGGGTAGATAGATGGATGGATGGATGGGTAGATAGATGGATGGATGGATGGATGGGTAGTTAGATGGATGGATGGGTAGTTAGATGGATGGATGGGTAGTTGGATAGATGGATGGATGGATGGGTAGATAGATGGATGGATGGATGGGTAGATAAATGGATGGATGGATGGATGGATGGGTAGTTAGATGGATGGATGGGTAGTTAGATGGATGGATGGATGGGTAGATAGATGGATGGATGGATGGATGGATGGGTAGTTAGATGGATGGATGGGTAGTTAGATGGATGGATGGGTAGATAGATAGATGGATGGATGGGTAGTTAGATAGATGGATGGATAGATAGATTGATAGATGTGATCAAACCCGTACGAACTGCAGAGTGAATGAGACTGGTAATATTGAATAACACAGTAAAGGCAGTAGTGTACTCTATCCTCCGTAACTGTGGATGTCTGGCAAAGCCTGGAGCTGTAATCATATTTGATTTCCTTGTTTATTTGAGTATTTTTTCAATATTCACCCACATGATGACATTTCTGATCGTGCATCACTGTTTACAAGCACACTCTCGCGTCCTTTATGTGTGTTCGCAGAACCTTTTGAGCGCCGAATCGCTTCAACCAAAAAATCAAGCTGTTTTCAAGAGTGGTGCACGCGGGAGTAATTACAGGCAGCTGTTGCTGAGGTGAAATTACATGTGTCTCCTTGACACGATCACTCGCGCTGACAGCCGACGAGGGAGACAATTTGATGCCGTGTGTGTGTGTGTGTGTGTGTGCATCTGCTTGAGCTTGAGATTAAGACTAACTTAAACCAGACTTAGGTTTTCACCTGCACCGCACGTCATCCCATGATTCAATTCACATTTCCGTATAGCGCTTTTCACAACACACATCATTTCAAAGCAGCTTTACGTCCATATTACAGTTTAGAGTGATCTGTTATCTAAGTTATGCATTTCAGAAATGTACATATACAAATCACAGTTAGCTAAAAATGTATTCATTTATACACTGTACTAATTTAATGCAGAACCAATGAGGTAATGAATACTTGTTTGTTAACAAATGATTATGACATTTAGACAAATGTAGCATTATTAAATGTAGCATATTAAAGTCTTCATTATCCAAACTGGAGCTGATAAACTCTCGAGTTACCTCAGGATGGGCATGATTAAACAGAAAAGAAAATACATAGCTGTTCATATCATAGCATTAAGCAAGAATAATCATGTGCATTTGATCTCATATAAGGTTAAGAGATGCATTACATGAATGCTAGATTTGAACTGGGAGAGCCTGAACATCATCAGGAAGGCTATTCCATAGTTTAGGAGCCAATTGTGAAAACGCGCTTGGTTAATTCACTGCGTTCTCTCCATTAGGGCCTCGTTTGAGGACGCCGAGAGTGATTTTTGCATTACCTGTAGCTTCATCGTCTCTCCACTTCTTCTGAACCCTGGAGGAATTCTGCTAACTTTGTTTCTAAAAGTGGCATTGCGAAGAAAGTTCTGTGGGTTGCCATGACAACCGTTTCCGAGAGAGAGAGAGGCAGAGGCTCAGTGAGATGCTGAAGAAAAGGTTGAACAAGAAGCGTTTTGAATGAAGTGTTCAGAGGCCAGGTGAGCAGATTCACACATCATGAAACCTGTCAGCCAATGAGAAACTGTGTGTTTTTTAAAACTGAATTATTGATGAAGCTGCTGTCTTGTCTGGTTTTACCACGGTAAACAAGGGTTTTTGGCACTCCGTGACATGTTGAAGATCGTCATCACTGTAGTGACGTTTATTCATTATTATAAATTCTTGAAATCAACACTTACATTTTCACTAGTTAAAATGCTAATTCTTGATATCAGAAATTGGATTTTTACTAGTTAAAATGATCATTCTTGATATCAATAATTTCATTTCAACTTTTAAAAAGTGCTGATGATTGTATTTTTTACTGTAGTTAAATGTCACCATAGGCTGCCATTCAAATTCAATTGACATCCTATTGTGACAAATAGGATAGAAATTTTATAATTTTTTTTAATTTTACATTTTAAATTGTTCAAAATTAACTACACTTTAAAAAAACTTTCTGCCGTAAAGGCTCATTTTACCACTCCCCTAGAGTTAAACAGTCGGGTTTTACCGTTTTCTAATGTATTCAGATGATATTTTTGATATTTAGAAGAATATCAGTAACCAGACAGTTTCTGGTCTCATTGACTTCCATAGTATATTTTTTTCCTACTATGGAAGTCAATGAGACTAGAAACTGTCTGGTTACTGATATTCTTCTAAATATCAAAAAGCCTATTTCCAAAAAAAAAAGTGGAGTATCCCTTTAACCACAATCAACTTGGATGTTTAAGTCATTTCAACATTTAACTGACTTCTATGACAAAAAAGTTGAAAATGACTTATTTTGATGAGTTATAGGATTGTAAAAGCATGTTGTCGTAACTTATTAAACACATTGGGTTTTTTTCAGCGTAGTAAAAATACAATTACAGATATTAAGAATTATAATTTTTGCTAGTTGAAATTTTCAAATCTTGAAATCAAGAATTCAAGTTTGTTCAAGTGATGTTGATATAAAAAAAATAACATTTTTACTAATAGAAATCTAGGTAACGCTTTCGATTACAGCCTGGAAAGTACTGTGTAATTAAAGCGATAGTTCACTTTGAAATTAATTGTTGATATGTTTTAGCTTACCTCAAGGGCATCCAAGATGCAGGTGTCTTGGTTTCCGCAGTAATTTCAATTTTGACATTTTTAGGTCAAACCGTTTGTGTCTCTCAGTCATATAATGGAGGTCTATGGTCACCACCTCAAAGAGCATGCACAGAGAAGTCCAAATTAAACATGACTCATAAATTTAAGTATACAATGATGGCCTAAGACACGAAACGAGCGGTTTGTCTGAGATTTATATCGTTTTTACGTCTGGTTCTCATGAAACAGTCCTAAAAACACAAATATGCTTCTGTCTCAGAAATAGAGTATCACACACAGTAAGAGTAATTAGTGTGAAACACATGATGTTTTTTCAGCAGCTAATTGGATTTGTGTCCTCAGGAGAGACGGTTTGCGGTGACCCGAGGCAGATTGAAAACACCGACACCGTCTGGACGCGTGTAACATCGACTCGGGAGCACCTTTAGATCCATGGAAGAGTTAGAGAAGGTCACCAGTTCTCGACTGTCCTGGGGTCGATGATACGCTGGACGGGAGGACGGTTTCTGGAACATGTATAGCGACGACACAATGAGGATAAAACGAGTCAGGTGACACTTTGAGGTCAGTGACTGAAGATCCTCTCTCTTCGCTTTTACTCTTGGAGGACAATGAAGTGGGCGTTTTTTTTTTTCAGTGCAATTAATGACAACATGAACAACGTCCTAGTTTTTGCCTCCGATTCAGTGCCAAACGAGGGAAAATTCCCAAAGATGGCCGCCTGAAAAGCTCCGGCTAGGTCGGTCACGCGGCTCGTCCAATTATAGAATAGCTGTGACAACTCGGGGGGTGAAGATGGAAACTCTTCCCTCCGACGCTATAAATCAAAGTGGTTCATTTTCAAGGTGAGATGTTGGGGAAGTTGAAGAGTCAGGAATTTGTGGGAACTGGAGCACAGTGCAGGAATCACTTACTGGAAACATAAATACAGCAAATCTTTCAATAATCAAAGCACTCCTCAAAGCACATGCTTTCAGAAGTGTAAATGCAAACTTGAGTTAAACAGCTTTAAAAATGAGGATGTTGGACATGCAGCTCAAGAAACATGTCTTATTATAAATATAGAAAACCAAGTAGCCCTCAAACCGTATTCACTTTATAGCCCTTAATCCTGTAATTGTGGACAAATGTGTGATCCCAATTTTTGTTTATTATAAATGTTATATCACTGTCTTCGATAAAGTTTTGTCTATCCATTTATGGTGTTTTTTTTTTGGGGGGGGGTATTTTTGAATTTATTTACTTCAAAAAGTACCATATTTTCTATGTAAATTATGTTTATTTTTGCGTTTTATTTTTTTTAAACTACATTAAAATGCCATCCAGTTCTTAGAGGTAAAACCTAAAGATGAAGTGACTTTGCTGTTATTTTGGCACTAAATTACAGTTTTTCCCATTCATTTCATTTCATTTCTATGGGTGCCCATTTTTGACCCAAATACAAGATTAAGGAGTTTTTATTTTTCACCCACTTCACATTGTAGAATTGAGTCCAAAAATATATAGTGTTTGTTTAGGAGGCAAACTTAGGAAAAGTAGCTAAGTCTTGTATCGCTCAGATCAAGGGAAGTATTTTTAAAAAAATAAAGATTTGTCCAGAATACGGTTTTAGGGTTAAAATGTTGGTTTAATAATTTAAATTAAAAAGAAAAATTTAGCAAGGATGGATTAAATTGATCAATTAAAATTATTTTATTTATTTTTAATAAATTAGTTTTTTATTAATGAAAGAATCTTTTAAACAAAACATTATTCATAAATAATAGGCAATAATAATTGAGCATCAGATCCTCATATTAGTGTGATTTCTGAAGGATCATGTGACAGGATGTGATTTAAGTGCTTTGAGTGCCGAGAAAAGCGCTATATAAATGTAATGAATTATTATTATTATTAATATTATTACTGAAGACTGGAGGAATGATGCTGATATATTCACATCTTAACCTAAACACACACTCTGTGTTTTATGGGGACTCTCAATAATGATTTTTTATATTGTAGAAACTGTATATTCTCTCCCCTTACACTTACCCGACCCCTAAACTTGCCCATCACACAAAACTTTCTGCATTTTACATTTTCAAAAAACATTACTTAGTCTGATTTATAAGCTTTTCCCATAATGTAGGGTTTACCAAGCAACACACACACACACACACACACACACACACACACACACAAAATGTACTCTCTCTCTCTATATATATATATATACAGTAGCTCTACAGAAGTGTCATTGTTCAATTCAGGTTTTGTTCTCGCTGAGTGTCAGTGCCGTCGAATCAATAATACTTCTAATATTAAGTGTCTTTTAAACCCCAAATGAACAAGCCAAACTATGAAAGATGACCACATGTAACAATGTTTTGCAGTGAGATCGAGAAACCCTGATATATCACAGGTTAAACCGGTTTAATGTTCACACAGTAGTATGAATAATTTACTCTGACTAATAGAGGATGTGTATTAAAGCAACACAGGGTCAGTACCTCTAATTAACCAGACATATATTCCCTCATTTATAGATGTGTGTGTGTGTGTGTGTGTGCATTCTTCACTCTGACAGCAGCGCAGCGCTCGGCTCCTCCACGGTCCCTCATTACTGGCCCTGAGCTCAGAAACAATGGGCAGGTTTGGAACAATGCGCTCGTGCCCTCGAGCCTCGGCCTACACGCGCGCCAGAGATCCACAGGAATAAATCACTGCAGAAACTGAGACGAAGGTGTTTTCAGACGCCGTCACCGGCTCAATGTAGGGCGCTTCCTAAACACCACCTCATACGTGTCTGTTAATTAGCAGCAAAATCTGTTCTCAAAGAACAAAACGGCTTTCGCTGTACTTTTGCCAAGAGACGACGAAAGTGAATGTCAGTCATGTGAATGAGTGTGATTAAAAAGAGCTGGAAGTCGTCATATGTGCACACAGGATTGCTGGATTTGGCTGTGGTTTTATATCTTTCCTTTTCCAGATGGTGCGTTTCCTTCGACGTTCCAAGAGCGAGAACATAGAGGTGCGTTCGGCTTTTGCCAGTCCTAGCTAACGCTAATATCATCTAAGATCATTTTGATAACATTCTCATTGAGTTATGGACACGTTATTAGAGGGCAAGCACCTGAAGGTGTGTAGGCGCCTATTGTGTTCGTTGGCATTCCTATTATTATTATTATTATTATCCGTTTCCCATAAAACATAGAACCGCTTGCGTGAAAGTTATGAAATTTGGTGCCACCAACTGTCCAAAATTGCACTCAAGTTTGTTAATGTTTTTTGAACGTAAGAGATACAAAGTAATTTTTCCCCTGAATCCTTGGATCATGACGATTCGATTCCATTTAGAATTTTCCGAAAAAACAACATTTTCGATTTTCACGGAAATTTAACCACATCAATCAAGTTGATTCTGAAACCATTCTCGAATAACAGATATTTTTGCAATGCTTTAGCGTATTCTGAACAAACTTGGTGTGTTATGAAAGCCATGTCCTGTGGTTACGAGGTGGCACAGTGCCACCTAGTGGTCAGGAGGACATATGAAAAATGCTCATAACTTCTGAATGGTTTGGCCAAAAATCACAAAACTTGTCTCTTTTGATTTGGCGCAGCATGCCGAGTCAAACGATACCCATATCGGCTATTTTATATTTTTTCGGTAAAATGCTATATTTGAAGATCACGTTGGCGTATATTTAAGAAACTCGCTCTGCATCATGCGGTACTCAAAGTTTTGGGACAGCGCCAACTTGTGGTCAACAATTACAAACAAAAGTCCAAAAATGTTAATAACTAATAACAAAAATTTGATCAAATTGGCCTATTGTAAATGTCTTGGGTCATGCCGCGAACATATATAGTGATTTTGCCATAGTCGGCCAAACTTCCTGTCCAGTGTCCACCATTTCGATTTTCTTTAAAAACCTACTTTTTCGGACTCCTCGTAAAGCGTTTGTCCGATTTTCACCACCTCCGAGTCGTTTCGTCTTCAGACCATGCCAGCAAAAAGTTATGGATTTTGTTTTTAGACCAAACCGCTTTCGTGTTTACCGTTTACCGCATAACATATCTGATAGCATGATGTCAAAATGATTGGGGCTGTATCTCTGCAATGCTTTAGCATATTGACATGAAATGTCAGTCTGACCACACCACATCAATTTGGTCACAGCGCCACCTATTGGTTGAAAGTGATAAACCAATTAAATTAATAGTGACTATTTTTCATCAATTTTGCTTAAAATCAACAAATATGTCTAATTGCTCATTGTTATATTTGGTATTATGTTGGCATGACTTATATTGCCTTCTTTGTGCTTGGCCCATTAATGTTTAAAATATATATACAAGTGAATGTTTGCAAAAACATTAAAAGAATGTTCCATTTTATCATTTTACAAACATTATTGGGACCTAAACTTAAAAGTAAGTACGTTTACTGATCCATAAGTAAGATGACGTTTTTAGAACGTTATTAAACATTCTATTACCGTTACTGGCAGAGCGTTTGTTGATAACTTTGAGAGAACGTTCTGAGAATGTTAGCTGGATTTTGGCTTCTCCAATATTCATTAAGTCTCATGTAATAACGGCAGCGAATGAAAAGCCTCGGAACCGAGATATGTTGATTAATGGATTCAGAGGCTTCCGACAGCACTTCGATGCATAGGATCCTATTTGCGATTTCGGCTCTGGGAACGAGGGAACGTCGAAGTGAAGAAAGTGTGATAAAATGATAATTAGTGTTAATCTGATACCATTGCCTAGCAACAGACGATAGGCTGTAATAATGGAGTAATGACTTCTATTTTTGGCGCCTCTGTCTTCCCAACCCCTGCCGCCTATTTTTCTTCCACAAAGAAAGCGAGAGAGAGAGAGAGAGCTTGAACCTAATGGTCAAAACACTCCTAATGGATCTGAGTTGAACAAACCGACCGCTAAAATATAAGGCACTGTCTCACGTCGCTTGTAAAGCTAAACGCGCCTCAAGCTCGTGCAAATTGCCTGTCAATGAATACAGGTGTATCGCTTTTCAAACGCTCCCCAGCGACGGCAGGAACAAGCTTCCTTGTTCAATACAAAACGTGTATCATTTCCATTCTGTTCCAGTCCGCATTATCATTTCAAAAGCGGCTCCTCTGATTATACTACTCCAATAAGATAAACTCATTCAGTGTTTGAACGCTTTTGGTTTCACTCTCCAAGAAGAGTGGGAGAAAACATCCCCCTTAAGGACGGTGTCATTTTTTTCTATGAAACGAAAGTGTCTAGAATAGTTAGTTTGAGTGACAATGACATAAGTTATAAACCATGCAAGTGTGAAAAATGTCCGGAGTTTTCATGTTTTTTAATTTGAAGCCTACCAAGGAGACATTTCCCCCCACTTTTCCCTACTTAAAAGACATCTTTTGTTTTTGTAGTGTGCACTTTGAACTGAACTGAATCGATCTGAATTTGAATTTCTCTCATATTTGAGAAGTTTGCATCATTATTTCCCTGTTGTGGATCTGCTTTGAGACAGTCTTGTTGAACGCTATAGAAATAAATAAATGTGACTTGACTTGATTGCTGTGTTTTTATCTCATTCTAAATGACTAAATAAAGTGAGAACAGCCAGTAGCATGCACATAGAACGAAATAAGAACATATTAAATACTAATATTGAGGGGGGAAAGTGTTGTCATCAGCTTTTTTAAATCATCAATACATAGAAATAGGGTAAAGTGCTGATGCATGTATGAAATATTGGCTGCGTTTCCCCCGCGCCGCATGGTTTCGTGTTGTGTTGCCAGCTCACTCGCAATTAAAACGACTCGATCCCTCTCGAGCCCTCTAATACTCCAGTAGAAATTTGCTGATGAATAAAGATGGTCCCAATTAAATCATAAATGACGAATAACGCTCATTAATAGTGCGAGTAGAGGCGCGTGAGCACCTTTGATTATTGACCTTTGCCCCCTCGATGATCTATGAAGCTCGTTTCTGCCAAAAAATAAAAACATAAAGCTAATAGCCATTACGGTAAACTCGTATCAGCATCCACAACAATGCATGATCGCTCTGTTTATTATACGTCTCTGCCGCTTTAAATGCGAGTTCTTTAAAGCAGGATGGATTCTGATTGGCTGTCAGTGTTTTTATCGTTCATCAGTACGGTTATCATTATAGTTGTGTATGCTATTCTTTTATATTTAAAATTATTTTTAGAACTAGTCTATATCTTTATTGTTGTTAATGTTAATGTTACATTATCATCCTTCCGATTTTTTTAATTTTTTATTTTTTATCTCACAATTTCTTTTCAGAATTGTGATTTGGCCTAATAAATAGTTAACATCTGTCAAATCTCAGCAGTCTTGCAAAACTATGGATAAAAAAATAATAAAAAATGTTAATTGTGACTTTTTAATCTCAGAAGATTCTGAGAAAAAAAAAAGTAAAAAAATGTAGAATTTGCGAGATGTTCACTAGTTTATTACTAGAAATTGCGAACAGTGCCAGTAATGTTAATTTTGACTTTTTAATCTCACAAGATTCGTAGAAAAAAAGTAAAAAATGTAGAATTTGCGAGATGCTAACTAGTTTATTACTAGAAATTGCGAACAGTGCCAGTAATGTTAATTTTGATTTTTTAATCTCACAAGATTCGGAGAAAAAAAGTAAAAAATTTAGAATTTGCGAGATGTTAACTAGTTTATTGCGAACTAGTTAGCTAGAAAATTGCGAGCAGTGCCGGTATACGCAAAGTATGTGTTTTAGTTTTGTTTTACAATTATAAAACCATGATACCATACGTAACATCCAAATTAGACCACTCGTGTGACGCGTATAAAATTCACTCGTGTGAATTGCGTATAAAAGCGTATTTTGCTGTGAACGAGAATCTTTCTGTCCGTGCGAGAGAAACACGGACAAGCACAGGCTATTTTTGGGCTTCGAAACGAGAAATACACACAAAAATGTCAAAACGTCAATTTTAGGGGCTTTTTAGTCATTCGGTGAACATAAACAGCCGGGAAAGAAATTTAATGCTTGACTTGTGTGCATTCTTTGTGCATTCGTCTTAAAGTGACAGCAGCCTATAAACCGCTGCTCTCTCCGTTAATGTTAATCAAACAACTAGAGAATCATTCACTCTTTACATTAAGAATCAGTGTATATTTAATTAATAAAGTTGTTTTATTATTATACATTTAATTATTCAATTTCTGTATAGTGTTGAATATTAATACAACTAGGCTAAATAGCTAATTTCACATTTTTTTGTTTCATATATGTCCTATTGTATTACTGAACGTTTCAACTCTCTGTTGTTGGTTGACAGTGAAGCGGCTCTGAAAGAGCAGATTAAGGGGTTGGGGGTCATTTGGGGCTTTTTGAACACGGACAAAGTTTTGCCGAGGGCCTCCAGAAGTCCAGGGGCCTCATGTATAAAACTTTGCGTAGATTTAATCCTTAAAGTGTGCGTACGCACATAAGGCAGAATTTGCGTACGCACAAAAGTTTTCAGATTTATAAAACCGTTCGTACGCCAGAACCTGCGCAGAATTCACTTTATAAATCCCAGTCAGCGGGAGATTGTGCGCACGTGCGTCTCCTCCCCGAAATAACCATATATGGAGATTACAATGCCTAGTTTAAATATGCATATCCTAATCTGCATATCATTTGCATATGATTATTCATCCACGTGATACCAAGTTTAACGGTACAAGACATTAGGAAAATATAAAATGCGGATGTGCCGTCACATTATTACAAACATTTTTTTTAGTAGCCTGTATCCTTGCCTTGTTTTGAATGAATAAATTAAATAGTGTTAAATACATTTCAGAGAAAGTTTTTCTCAATCTTTTCCACTGGCCAAATAGTATTTTTAATTGATTTATATTTTAATGGAAAGAGATAGACATGGTTGTGCATTATTTGCACGAAACAGTTTTCTCAGACAATCTCTAGTTAAAACATTAAAACACAGCATGCCAGAAGAAAAGTGTTCAAAAGCAATGCATCCACAACAATTTCTATTTATTGAATATATATATATATATATATATATATATATATATATATATATATATATATATATATATATATATTGTAACTTCTCAGTAATGATTGCATGTAGTTTAAGAGTTTAACTCCAGTAATGAGAACGGCATATTTAATCTAAATGTTTATATCAGAAGTAAAACATAGTTTAAACCATTTTCTTATTTATTTAAACTGTTATTGTGAATATGGACTGTATTTATGATTTGGACTCATAATGAAGATTTACGATTTTACTCCATCTGCCGTTAGATTATAGGCTATAAATGTGCGTCAGTTTCACCAAACGGCCCAACGCGCGTGCTGGCGCGGTCATTTAAGAAGGCATGGATGTTTGCTTCAAGTGATGATAGGTTTGTGAAATTATATTTGTATTATCTTTCTGTAGATGTATAATTTTCTTTAGATTCTCTGTCTAAGAGTGAGCAAAAAGACATTTGACTCCAGCTCACCATCGGTGTCGCCAAAACCCATACTCTTCTAAAAGAGTGCGTACGCACGGTCAAGAGCATCCTTACGGTGCGCACTTATTTACGCCAAGTTTATTTTTTATAAATCCAGATGTGCGCGTGGAAAAATGCGTACGCATATTTATATGCCCATTTTGTGCGTACGCAACGTTTATACATGAGGCCCCAGGACCGGCTCTGATTGCGAGCTATAATCGGAAATATTCTTCCATATAGCGACGATGACCCGCTGTTTCTCCGTTCGAGCACTTCAGCTCAGTCCCGGCGCGCTCCACTACTGGAAGCAGTGCATTGTGGGGTTTGAGAGGCGTCGTGGGTGGACGCGCGTGGGCGCGTGCGGGTGGGCGGCAGCACATGAGCTTTTCAACTCAATGCTGTTTTGATTCCCTTTGAGTGCCGATCGGGGAAAACGCACTTCTGGGGTTACAGCTGATGACTGTCTCTCACAAACACGAGCCGTATCAGTTTCTGCTTCTGATCTGGACGGTGTTCCAGCAGTGAAGTTCATTACACCTCATTGCGCTCGGGGGGTGATTACCCGTTTTAATAACTCACAATTACTGTAAAGCTTCTTTTGTGCTGCCCACGTGCATTACGGAAAGGCGCGATTGCTCTCATCAAATCTCCCGGCGACGCGCAGAGAACTGTCAGCGCGCGTCTCGTTCCCGCGCGCGGGTGATGGGCTATTCACGCTCGCGCGGGTACTGGAACTCTCTGCGCTATCGATCTAACGGACTGTTGGTCTTTTGGGCTGAGAAAATGAGGCATGGATTGCTTTGGCCCCAAATGTCACGGCAAACAATGTAGAGGGACACATCTGAGAGCGTGCATGACGTCCTGCTCCATTGAGATTCACTGTAGCATCAGGAAAGATCACGTGCATTAATGCGTCTGATCATGTGGAGATTATAAGGAGGCTTTAACTTCGGCATTATCATTTGATTCATGAAATCGTTTGTTCGTCGCGTCACGTGATCATTTAAGTGTTTTTATAGTTTGTGCATGTGCTCTTTAGGAGTTTCAGTGTAATTACTGGAGTGCTGCACAATCACTGTTAATGAGCAAATGTGTTTGTTAATGAGGGAAAAAGGCAATTTATAATGAAAGAGAAAAACAGTGGAAGAAATCAAGTCGTGGCTTTAATTAAAGTATACCTTACTATCATACTCTTAATATAGAGACAGATATTACAGCAGTTTTTCTTTTAATTGAACTGCTAAATGAGGACATTACAGCATTTGAGACTTTATTACTGATTGTTCTCAGTGCGGCTGCTTTGAACAATAGCTTGTTTCACTATGTGATAAAAAAGGTAATTGTGACTTTCTATCTCACACTTCTGACTTCTTGCAAGTCTTAAGACTTAATTTCTCAGATTTGCGAAATATAAAAAAAGGTGACTGTGACTCATCTCACAATTCTGACATTTTTTCTTGTTTATATCTCCGACCCGTGCATTTATATTTTTATATTCCATTATGAAAGTGCAGAAATAACTTCCTATGTTGTCTATGAAAACCTGTAGATTGATTTTTTTTTTTTTTTTTTTATGATTTGTTTTTTTTTTTCTTTTCCCATGTAAAATCATAATGATGTGACGTTTACACCCGCTCACTCCAGAGAGCCTCTGTTCAATGACGCATGAAATAATGCTTATACTGCACTGTAAAAAAAATATTGTTGGTTTAACTTAAAAAGGTAAGTAACCTGGTTGCCTTAAAATTTTAAGTTCATTGAACTGGAAAAAGTGAGTTAATACAATGAAGGAGAATGATTTAATCATCAGAAACTCAAAATAATATGTTATCTGAACTAAATAAATTATTTAAGTTGATTTGACAAAAGAAAAAAATGTTGTGATTACTACACTGTAAAAAAATATTGTTGGTTTAACTTAAAAAAGTAAGTAACCTGTGTTGCCTTAAAATTTCAAGTTGATTGAACTGGAAAAAGTGAGTTAATACAATGAAGGAGATTAATTTAAACATCAGAAACTCAAAATAATAAGTTATCTCAACTAAATAAATTATTATAAAGTTGATTTGACGAAAGAAAATATGTTGTGATAACAAATCTTGAAAAAAATTTTTTACAGTGTACAATGTTCAGGATAATGCCGAAAGAGTAACGTAAAACATTTTATTTTGATAATTTTGCAAACATTATGGGAGTGTTACTTTTGAATGAACATTCTAAAACAAGCAGTTACATAAAAATAGCATAGAATTCAGAGTCCAATTAGAACCTTTCAGAGAAAACGTTCCATGAATGATGTATAATGACATTTTAAGAACATTATTAAATACTAGATAACTTGGAATTAACACTATTGTTGTTACTGGATGTTAAACATTATTATTGTGTTTTTCGTTAACCTATTCTTCACTACAGTGAAACTGCTTTTAAAGTTCCAGTTATGATGCTCTTGATTATTAATTTGCTAAAGTTGTGCAGTCTTATTAGGTAGAAAAGTTTACCTGGATACCTGTGCTAAAATAGAACATAACTGAGAAAATAAAGTTCCTCACTCGCCTGATAAATGTGAGTTAGTTTAATCAGATTGTAGATGTTTTTAATCAAACTGGAATCATCTGGAAGAGCTTCTGTCGTGCTGTCAGCTGTCATGAAGCAGCGAGTGTGTGTGAACACACGTCACATAGCGGCTTTGACATGAACAATCTGATGTCTGTGTGTGTGTGTGTGTGTGTGTGTGTTTTTCTATCCCAGTGAGGACTTAAACCTGAATGCACACACACTCATGGGGACTCGTGTCACAGTGGGCCTTATAGTACACATGCTTAGAAATCATATAAAATTTACAAAAAATTGAATTTACCACAAAAAAAAAAATTAAATTAAATTTAAATTAACAAAATATATATTACATTTTTTTTTAAATGTAAAAATGATGAATGTTTGTGTGTGATGGTTAGGTTAAGTGGTCAGGTTATTGTGTGACGGTGTGTGTGAGTGTAATGGGTAGGTTTAGGGGTCTGGTTTGTGTGTGTGTGTATATACACTCTTAGAAGAAATGGTTCTATTTAGAACCAGAAATGGTTCCATCCCCCGCTTCATATATGGAACTCCAAAAAGGTTCTATATAGAACCATTTTTTTTGGTAAAAGATTCTATTGGCCAAGTACGGAACCCCAGGGTTCTATATAGAACCCAGAGGAACCCTAAGAGTGTATAGAACCTTTTAAGGGTTCCAATTACGTAGCACTGATAGAACCTTTTAAGGTTCTATATAGAACCTTTTCTTCTAAGAGTGTACAGTTAGACAGTATAAAACCATTAAGAAGATTAATGTAGAGTCCCCACAAAGATAGCGAACCAGACGTGTGTGTGAACAGATTTACCATTGAATAAATGTCCGTAACTGTGGTCGGAAATTAGAGGCTCTGGATTTTTACATGATTTTAATAACATCCTGTTGTGGTGAGAGGTTAACAATCTAACATGAAGCTCAGGGTGGTTATAAATATCAGTGCTTGGCGAGCAACATGCAGGATTTATTCTGACGTTACCATGGCAGCGACAGACGGGTCATCTCTGCCTCGCTGAAGCACTCGGGAGGAACTCATCAACAATAACAAGAGGACTAGTTCGGTGGTTTGATTCCCTCTTTAGACGTGCATATCAAAAAGTTCAGTGTGATTCATTAACGAACTTTCTCTGTTTAAGTTTGACTCGTTCGGCATCTGTGAATAATGGTTTTCATTGAGCAACACTGAGGCTCATTTCAGCAGAGAACATATAAAAAACAACAGCTGGACATAAATATGAATATTTCTTGACAGCTGAGTTTGATTCGCAGGGAATGCATAAACCCATAACAGAACTTTAATGCAATGTCAATGCACTATATTTCTACAGTGCTTTTATACAGTATAAATAGTTTCAAAGCAGCTTCACAATAACAAACAGATAATAAACGAACAGATTCAAAGAGCACATTTCAGCTGTAAAGTTGAATCATTCGGTAGACTACAATTCAATGTTGATTCAGTTCAGTTCAATAATTGTGTAAAGTGCATCGTTTATGAAGAGAGTTCAATAAGCAACAGAGGAGCTATAGTAGAGGGAGGAGGGGCTGTAGCAGAAGGGGAGGGGCTAAAGTAGAGGGAGGAGGGGCTGTAGCAGAAGGGGAGGGGCTAAAGTAGAGGGATGAGGGGCTGTAGCAGAAGGGGAGGAGCTAAAGTAGAGGTGGAAGAAGGAGCTGTAGCAGAGGAGGAGGAGCTAAAGTAGAGGGAGGAGGGACTGTAACAGAGGGGGAGGAGCTAAAGTAGAGGGAGGAGAAGCTCTAGCAGAGGAGGAGGAGCTAAAGTAGAGGGAGGAGGGGCTGTAGCAGAAGGGGAGGAACTAAAGTAGAGGTGGAAGAAGGAGCTGTAGCAGAGGAGGAGCTGTAACAGAGGGGGAGGAGCTAAAATAGAGGGAGGAAGGGCTGTAGCAGAGGAGGAGCTGTAACAGAGGGGGAGGAGCTGAAGTAGAGGGAGGAGGGACTGTAACAGAGGGGGAGGAGCTAAAGTAGAGGGAGGAGGGACTGTAACAGAGGGGGAGGAGCTAAAGTAGAGGGAGGAGGGGCTGTAGCAGAAGGGGAGGAACTAAAGTAGAGGTGGAAGAAGGAGCTGTAGCAGAGGAGGAGCTGTAACAGAGGGGGAGGAGCTAAAATAGAGGGAGGAAGGGCTGTAGCAGAGGAGGAGCTGTAACAGAGGGGGAGGAGCTGAAGTAGAGGGAGGAGGGACTGTAACAGAGGGGGAGGAGCTAAAGTAGAGGGAGCAAGGGTTGTAGCAGAGGGGGAGGAGCTAAAGTAGAGGGAGGGGAAGCTCTAGCAGAGGAGGAGGAGCTAAAGAAGAGGGAGGAGGGGCTGTAGCAGAAGGGGAGGAACTAAAGTAGAGGTGGAAGAAGGAGCTGTAGCAGAGGAGGAGCTGTAACAGAGGGGGAGGAGCTGTAACAGAGGGGGAGGAGCTAAAGTAGAGGGAGGAAGGGCTGTAGCAGAGGAGGAGCTGTAACAGAGGGGGAGGAGCTAAAGTAGAGGAGGAAGAAGGAGCTGTTCCAGAGGAGCTGTAGCAGAGGGGGAGGAGCTGTAGTAGAGGGGAGGAGCTAAAGTAGAAGAGGAAGGAGCTGTAGCAGAGGGGGAGGAGCTAAAGTAGAGGGAGGAAGAAGGAGTTGTAGCAGAGGAGGAGCTGTAGCAGAGGGGGAGGAGCTAAAGTAGAGGGAGGAGGAGCTGTAGCAGAAGGGGGAGGAGCTATCAGATCCGATAGTGACAAAATTACACACTGAGTACATAGTGCATAAGTAGCCTACCTAGTGTACACTCTAAGTGCATACAATTGTATAGCGTGTCATTTGGGGTTCTTGGGGTCAGAAGTGACATCATCTTGCTCACTATAGTTGTGTGTGACCGGTGTCAGTCAGTCTACTGTGCTCTGCCACTGATGATAGATGTCTGGTTCTCGCTTACACAGCATCTGGAGTGTGTATTCGTTTCCTCCAGCTGAGCACATCCACCCTGAGACCGTGGTCAGCAGATGCTGCTAAAGACAATTCACACAAGACTTCTGCTTAATAATAGAGAATGGTGGGCATAAGCAAAAAATACATAAAAAGCAGAGGAAAGAAATAACCACCTGAGAAATAACTAAAGTTGTGCGATGAGCTTATGAAGTTGCTGTAAGAATGTATTCAGCATTATTCTGTGTGGCTGTTACATAATCATGTGTAATACCGTCGGTAAAAATTATGTTCTTCCTGCGTTTGTCTCGTTTTCCAGCACAAATATCGAAAGTACACGCTAAGTACATCAAGATATATTTACTGGAGAAGCAAAATTACTGACGATATTAAGGCTTGTACTGTATGCTGAAAAATTTACCAAAATTAATGTTTAGACTGCCCAAAAATGATTTTCTTTCTCAGTATTTTTGTCTTGTTTCCAGTCCAAATATCTATTTATGTATTTAATATTTTAAAATAATTCTCAGTTATGATTTAGTATACTAGATCTATATAGTATAGTCATATTTCAACTTGTATCTCATAACGTGTGACTTTTTTTTATCCAAAGATTATTGATTTTAAGTCATCATTTAATATTTTTTTTCTCATAATTATGATTTAGTAGGCTGTCATAATTAACTTTTTTAAATCATAATTTTGGCCTGTCATAATTTCAACTTGATTTTTATGTCATAATTATAACTTTTTAAGTCAGAATTTCAACCTTTTATGATATACTAGTATGTCATAATTGTAATTTTTCTCAATTATGACTTAGTGTGTCTTTTTAAATCATAATTTTGACTTTCTATGTCATAATTTCGACTTAGTATGTCAGTTTTGAATTATCTCATAATTATAACTTTCAAGATGCATTTAATAAAGTGACAATGTGGCAAGAAAATAATCTTAATTCGAATAGAAACAAGATTGTGTTTCTCAGATCATTTTGCTTAGACAATATTTTATCGCATTTATTCATCTAGTAAATGCATCTTGATTTAAGATTTTTACAACATAAAAGTAACAAACAATGACATCACTTCTGTTTGTTGTGTGTGCATGGGAATATTTTTATGATTCAGACTTTTTTTGGGAAGATATTTTGAGAAATCTTTCCCTCCCTCATATAATGAAAGTCAATGGGGTCCAATGTTGTTTGGTTTTTCAATGTCCTTCCCAATATCTTCTTCATTCACAGAAGAGAGTCGGTCACACTGGTTTTGGAGCGACTCCTCCAAATATCATATTGCATTGCCTTAACATGATGGGCAAACGCCGAAAAAGTTTACATCCATATACATCAACAATCATAAAGCCGTTTGAGATAAAAGCAGATAACATTTTAATAATCTGCGGCGAGGTTAATTAAATGACAGCGAGAGAAAGTGTGTGTCAAGAACGACCGCATGTGTCTGCGCTCCAAACCACAGTCACAGAATAAATGTCACTGCAATCACACACTCATTAATGAAAATCCCTCCTTCCTCAGTCTCTGCTTAAAGCAAACACACACTGAGGCGGATCTGTGTGAAAGTGTGTTTAATCATAGCAGCCACGGAATATGATGTGTGTGTGTGTGTGTGTGTGATTTCAGGGCAAATATTGCCAGATATAGAGGATATGAGCTGTGTTTAGCAGATCTCTGAGACCTGACGCTCTTCTTTACGAAGGGTCAAACACACTTTAACTCTACGTTACAATACAGACGCTTTGCTATGGAAGCCCTTTTCTGCCACATAAGAAAAGAACAGAAAGAAAAAACTCAAAGTTATGACTTTTTCTCATATTTTCAACTTTTTATGTCACAATTTCGACTTTTTATGTCAATTTTTACTTTTTAAGTCATAATTTTATAATTTTTCTCATAATTAGGACTTAGTATGTCATAGTTTTCACTTTTTTATGTCATATTTTTTGACTCAAGTCATGATTGTCAATTTAGACTTGTCATTATTTCAACTTTTATCTCATAATTATGCTCAGTATGTCATAATATTTACTTTTTATGTCATAATTTTGTCAGAATTAGAAAAATCCTCAAAATTATGATTTAGTGTGTCAGAATTTTGCTTTTTTAAGCTCATAATTATGACGGTATGTCCTCATTTTTGACTTATCTCATAATTATGTCTTAGTATGTCATAATTATTACTTTTTAATCAAATTTTTTTTACATTTTAAGTCATAATTTTAAGTCAAGTTATGATTTAGTAGGCTGTCATAATTTCAACTTTTATCTCATAATTATGACTTTTTAAATCATAATTTTGGCTTGTCATAATTTCAACTTTTTAAGTCAGAATTTCAACTTTTTATGGTGTAGTATGTCATAATTTTTCTCAATTATGACTTGTCAATTTTGACTGGTCATAATTTAAACTTTTATCTCATAATTATGCTCAGTATGTCATAATATTTACTTTTTATCTCATAATTTTGTCAGAATTAGAAAAATCATCGAAATTATGAATTAGTGTGTCAGAATTTTGCTTTTTTAAAGCTCATAATTATGACGGTATGTCATCATTTTTGACTTATCTCATAATTGTCTTAGTACGTTATTATAGTTGTTACTTTTTAATCTCATTTTTTTACATTTTAAGTCATAATTTTAAGTTAAGTTATGATTTAGTAGGTTGTCATAATTTCAGCTTTTATCTCATAATTATGACTTTTTAAATCATAATTTTGGCTTGTCATAATTTCAACTTTTTAAGTCAGAATTTCAACTTTTTATGGTCTAGTATGTCATAATTTTTCTCAATTATGACTTAGTATGTCATAATTTTGCTTTTTTAAAGCTCATAATTATGACGGTATGTCCTCATTTTTGACTTATCTCATAATTATGTCTTAGTATGTCATAATTATTACTTTTTAATCAAATTTTTTTTACATTTTAAGTCATAATTTTAAGTCAAGTTATGATTTAGTAGGTTGTCATAATTTCAGCTTTTATCTCATAATTATGACTTTTTAAATCATAATTTTGGCTTGTCATAATTTCAACTTTTTAAGTCAGAATTTCAACTTTTTATGGTCTAGTATGTCATAATTTTTCTCAATTATGACTTAGTATGTCATAATTTTGCTTTTTTAAAGCTCATAATTATGACGGTGTGTCATCATTTTTGACTTATCTGATAATTATGTCTTAGTACGTTATAATTGTTACTTTTTAATCTCATTTTTTTACATTTTAAGTCATAATTTTTGATTTACTAGGCTGTCATAATTCCAACTTTTATCTCATATTATGACTTTTTAAATCATAATTTTGGCTCGTCATAATTTCAACTTTTTAAGTCAGAATTTCAACTTTTTATGATTTATTGTGTCATAATTTCAACTTTTATCTCATAATTATGACTTAGTATGTCTTTTTAAATAATAATTTTGACTTTCTATGTCATCATTTCGACTTTGTATGCAGTTTTGAATGATCTCATAACCTTTTAAGTCAAAATTTCAACTTTCTAGTGTGTTATAATTTCTCAATTATGATTTAGTGTGTGAATTTAGATCTTATAATCATGACTTAAGTATGTCAACAATTTAAAAGTGTTTTTGTGTAATGTCTGTGTTTCTAACAAACGTTATTGTTGGTGTTATTAAACCGCATTGGCCGAGATCATGTACACTAATCAAAGTAGAAGGTTCTGAATCTGAACGGCAGATGAATTATGAGTGTTATGAATGATTTAGCATCATCATGGCTGGAGGGAAGAGACACACACATCTAGTGCTCTGCCATTAATGGGTTTGGACAACGAACACATTTCACAAGTCTGCGTTTCACAGACACAAGACCCTCTCCAAACACTAATGCCATAAACAACAGCAGGACCAAACACTGACAGATGATTGACAGCTCACACTGGCTTCTCACAAACAATGACATCAATGCAATGTGTGGTGTGTGCATGAGAATATTTTTATGATTCAGACTTTTCTTGACGGCAAGAAACCAGTCATTGTGTGTGTCATGAAAGTCTCATACATGTGTTTGTACTCCGTGAAATACTGTCCTGTCTTACTGATGATCATTTCCCCCGATCAGACGTTGTGATTTTTAAATTAATCACGATTGATCTAATCGGGTTTGCAAAAATGTCTGAAATAGATTTAGTTTGATTCATTCGGATAGTTCACAGTATATAGGATAATATCAAGAGTCGTGATGTCATCAATTACAACACAAATTTGATTCTGCTGTAAAGTCTCATAACTCAGATCAAGTCAGGTCATGTTTATATACTGTAATATACTGAATATTACGATTTCTTTTTAAATCTTCAACTCATCTTCTTCCTCATTTTTGACTTGTATCATAATTATGTCTTAGTACGTCATAATTATTACTTTTTAATCTAATTTTTTTACATTTTAAGTCATAATTTTAAGTTAAGTTATGATTTAGTAGGCTGTCATAATTTCAACTTTTATCTCATAATTATGACTTTTTAAATCGTAATTTTGGCTTGTCATTATTTCAACTTTTTAAGTCAGAATTTCAACTTTTTATGGTCTAATATGTCATAATTTTCTCAATTATGACTTGTCAATTTCGACTGGTCATAATTTCAACTTTTATCTCATAATTATGCTCAGTATGTCATAATGTTTACTTTTTATCTCATAATTTTGTCAGAATTAGAAAAATCCTCAAAATTATGATTTAGTGTGTCAGAATTTTGCTTTTTTAAAGCTCATAATTATGACGGTATGTCATAATTTTTGACTTATCTCATAATTATGTCTTAGTATGTCATAATTATTACTTTTTAATCTATTTTTTTTTTTACATTTTAAGTCATAATTTTAAGTTAAGTTATGATTTGTATGGTCATGGTCATGTTAAGGTCATGTTTATATACTGTAATATACTGAATATTAAGATTTTTTTTTAAATCTTCAACTAATCTTGTATTGTAATATCTCATAATTTTAAATCAGAATTTTTAAAAAATTCTCATAATTATGATTTTATGTGTCAATGTTTCCTTTTTAATCTCATAATTATGACTTTAAAATATTTTAATTTTATTTTAATAATTATCATTGTCCTCATTTAAGCTTTTTAATGTCATAATTTTAACTTGTATCTCATAAATATGTAGTATTTTTTCTCATAGTTTTAAACTTTTTAAGTCATAATTTATTTTTTCTCATAATTGTCATAATTATAATCATACTTTTGGCATAATTAAACTTAGAATGTCATAATTTCAACTTTTATCTCATACTGTAATTATGATTTAGTATGTCATCATTTCAAAAATCTCATACTTTAATTATGATTTATTATGTCATAATTTTAAATGTATTATTTCATAATTTATTCTTATGCCGATAACTTATTTATAACTGAACGAGTCAATTCGTTCATTTCGTTCGTTGAATCAACAAAATGACAAGAAAAAAGATTCGTTCATTTTGATGAACGAGTTCGAACAGGAGAGTCACGAACGCGCATTACAGAACAGAGCAAGGCGAGCATTTGAGCTTATAAAACTTAAACTTTGTCATTTACTTTTGAAATGAGCGATTGTTTTTGCTTGATAAGACCCTTATTTATCGTCTGGAATCGTTTAAAGCCCTTTGAACAGTTTGTAGTTTGCGCTGAAACTGTCTTTTTGACCTTGAATCGTTTGGACCCCATTGAAGTCCATTATATGGAGAAAATCCTGGAATGTTTTCATCAAAATTCGACTGAAGAAAGAAAGACATGGACATCTTGGATGACATGGGGGTGAGTAAATTATCAGCAAAAGTTTTTTTTTTTTTAAAGTGAACTACTCCTTTAAGTGAATATAAAGTGTGTTTTAAACAGTGTGGCGCTCTGGTCTCTCCCTCCTCCAGATGTCAGCTGATGGTGTTTTTGACAGCAATGTTTGTTATCGTCCGTCATCCCGACTGGAGGCTGCAAATCAAAGCTGAAGGTTTTATTGGCTTGTAATCTTGGCGGTTTCGATTCCAACGCTCGAGCCTGGCCGTGTGTGTGCCTTTACGACACCCGGATCAGTGTGATATAAACAGCCCTCTTCCACTCGCCCCGAAGGCCTTTGAGTAATGCGATGCTCGCCGGTGGTGTTCCCGTTTTAATTGCTCCGGTTCCCTCTCCCCGCCGCACACAATAGAGTCTGAGAGCCATGTCTCCGTGCATTAATCATGTCTGTCTGCGGGAGGCTTGCAGACGGCAGATCTGGGGTCAGTTTCTTGACAACACTAGTGTTATCTCTCCTCCAACACACAGGCCACCTGACAGAGGAGAATCCCTTTATTCCCTTCTGCTGACACCAAGCTCTCCGACTCGACCCATAATCTCGCTCACACCTGAAGCGAATTTTAACTCGCTTGTAATTTGCCTATTGATTCATTTCAGCGAACGCCTTCTGTATGTTTGCAGGGTTGATGATTGAAATACTGATAATAATAAAGGTTACAGCGATGCACCTTTAAGTGAACTGCTCTTCTTAGTGTGGAAAACATTTTAATCATCTAAAGATACTTTTTCCATCACAATAAAGAATAATTTTTTCAGCTTATAAGGTCCTCAAAGTTATTTCTTATGGGCAATGATTAATCACATCCAAATTAAAAGTTTGTGTTTACATAATATAGGCTATGTGTGTGTGTACTACTGTGTATAATTAGCCTATTTTGCATATACAAATAGTCAATACACACATGCATGTATATATTTAAGAAATATTTGCATGTACACTGTTAGACCTTACCAGGTTTTTTACAGTAAAATAATTTACTGTAAAAAATGCACTAAAACTAATAAGTTGTATTTTTTTAGTTAACTTGAGTTTTAGTGCATTTTTACAGTATATTACTGGCAACAGTGTATAATTTCTATAGCCTAGACAAACTTTTATTTTGGATAAAAAAATTATTCTACAAAAAAATAATAAAAAAAAATAATGTTTTGTTTGTCAAACGTTTTTTAAATGTTACTACTTGTTTGGGAATGTTCAGAGAACTGCTCTTGTTAGTGTGAAAAACATTTTAATCATCTAAGATACTTTTTACATCACAATAAAGAATAATTTTTTCAGCTTATAAGGTTCTCAATGGGCAACGATTAATCACATCCAAATTAAAAGTTTGTGTTTACATAATATATGCTATGTGTGCGTGTACTGTGTATAATTAGCCTATTTTGCATAATTATATAAATAGTCAATACACACATGCATCGATGCATGTATATATTTAAGAAATATTTGCATGTATGATTTCTATGATACATAGCCTACACAAACTTTTATTTTGGATGCGATTAATCGTTGCCCAGCACTATTTCTTCATTTTAATTTTTCCCATCACAATAAAGAATTATTTTATTCTACAAATTTTTTTTTTTTAAATTATGTTTTGTTTGTCGAACGTTTTTTAAATGTTACTACTTGTTTGGGAATGTTCAACATTCAAAAGTAACATTATCATAATGTTTGCAAAAGGGCTGCCAACTCTCACGCATTGAGCGTGAGACTCACGCGCTCTCACGCCACACCCCCGATTTCTCACGCTGAAGTGTCGGGTGTCAACCCGGCCGGTCAAATGCCTGAAAGATGAGTTTATCTATAGATATACCTGTTGAGCCACTCGTGATCGACTAGTTTTACCGCAAATTAGTTCAAATATCCTCTAATCAAGAGCGAGCGTGCAAGAAAGAGAGATGTTGAGCTTCTAACGGCGCGGACGCAAAGCCAGGACTGGAGTAAAAGCCCGTTCCTCTCTGCACTCTAAGCGTTCTGTTATCACTCCGCCTTACTCCACTACGGGTTTTCCAGTCTCACTCACAGGAAAAACTGCTCCGTGTTCAATCGATTTTAAAAGATAATCTTATGTTGTATTTTTTTATATATATCACAAATGTCTGAATTTATAATACTGTATGTAATGGTTTGGAAAGTGTTCTACACGTTTAATAAATGTTCCTATTTATACTATATATATATATATATATATATATATATATATATATATAGTACAACTATGAAGCTGCTTTGATACAATCTGTATTTTAAAAAGCGCTTTATAAATAAACTTTATATTTATATAGGCTATAACTTTATAATTATTTATAAACTTGACGTGTGTGTGAGTGTGTGTGTTGAAAACAAGCTTGTAAAGAGCTTCAGCATGCATCTAGGCTATCTCGCACACGCAGACCAGATAAACAAACAATTTGACACAGGATGATTTCTGTCTGATAGCATTATGAACTCATTCCGACATCTTACCGTGAGCTGTGACAATTCATTAGCCCGTAACAGAGATGGCCAGCGCGGGATAATGATCTTAATTGTCGGTGACCCTGTGGATTCGTGCTTTGGACGCAGACCCGCTGGATCGTGTCGTCATACTGTATACTTCCACCTGCTGATGCATTCAGCGTTTGTGTTTGTGCTTGATTCTTCATAATTATTATTGCTCTGTGGGTCTTCGCATGCGCGCGCTCGTTCTCATTATTGCTCTTCATCGTCAGCGCGGATCCTGTGGAGAGGCTGAAGCGCGTGGCCGTGTTTGCCATTCAGTCGTTTCTGAATATTAGTCATTTCTTTTGTCCTGCGTTTCCTCGGTGGAGCATTTTAACCTGTCTTCATCTACGTTCTCATTATTGCTCTTCATCGTCGCGTTTCCTCGGTGGAGCATTTTAACCTGTCTTCATCTAATCCATCCCAGAGCATTTATTTAAATATCATATATGGCTGTATCAACAGACACTGGGGTTTTCACAAAGGGATCCTAAGCTTTTATTAATTTTCAGACATCTTTAGTGTGTAATGTTGCTGTTTGGGCATTAAAAACGGAGTTATTCTGTATATCAGTGTCCGTGTTTCTGAACTCCCTGAAACGCCGCCATCTTGAGTTTCTTCCCGCGGGAACGAAACAACATTTTCCTCTTAATTCAAATGCAAAGGGGCGGGGCCTGGTTGAGTTCATTAGTAGTGAAACTAGTGTTGGTTTTTAATGAACAATAAGTTCATTTTGAAAAAATCTTTAATATTATTTGGGAACAACAAGCTTAGTGAGTAGCTAGTAGCCTAATTTGTTAATATCTGACAATTTTTTTCTATTAAAGCGCACACACAATATGATGTCACACTCTGTAGCCTATATATACTTTAAACAGCATAATTTAACATAAATAGTCCTCACACTTCTGTAATGGGCTCTATGCACGGCGTTATTTCCGGTGAAGGATTAAGGATGCTCGATAACTTCCGCCGATCGTAGAGTCCAATGCAATACCGAGAATTTATATTGAATTTTATACTCCATGGTTATACTAATGAAACGTTAGTCACAAAAACAGATAAAACAGACACCCCTCGTTGTGTTTATGCTTCTTTTTAAAATTATATTAAATAAACATAACTATATATAAAATTACATCTAAACGTATGTACGTTTCGTTTCAAAGACGGGAGGACAGTAAATATTGAAGACTCATAATCCCGTTTTCTCCGGTTTTCCTCCGCTTTAATCTACACAACCGGAAATGGACGAGCATCCTTACGTCAAATGCGGAACTTATGCGTGCATATAGCCCATAAAGTGTTTAAATGTAGCCTACTAAATGCTTGGGTTGCGCCCTGGTTGAAACTGGCGGTTATGGGAAGGGGCGGGACGTTTCACAAACACACTCGAAGCAATTGACCAATCACAACACACTGATCCAGCCGACCAATCAGAGCACAGTGTGCTTTTCAGAAGGAGGGGCTTCAGACACAAGTAAACAGAGCGTTACTGACAGACCAGGAAGAGAGGAGCCGCAACAATGGAGAATATGAGGAGAGTAATCAACATTCAAGCAGGAAAACCTGTTCGAGCTCAAAAACAAAATCAAGACGTGAAAAAAGGCCATCGTAGGTTCCCGTTAAAGATGGTTTAATGAGGCTGTTGTGAGAGTTCTTTGGGTTAATCGGTAAAACATATTGTAATTTTATCCACAAAAAGCAAAATGTATAAAGACCTGTTGATTGGTTGACAGTAGGTTCCTTATATGGGAAGTCTGTAGATCTAACCTTACATTTTAAGTTATTTTGCATTAAAATGCGGCATTATCACACAAATCATCTTATAATTTACAGTGAAAATCTATTCCCAGAGTTCCCTGTATAACAGCTCACATTTTATGTTTTTCATGTTAATCATTTATTATGTTTCTTCTTCTTTATTGCATTATTTTAGTGTCATGTGTGTTACCATAGTGTTTTGTATTTGACACTGTGGATCTTCTTAACTTATGATTCATCATGTTTCTCTTTGTGTTATTTGGATGTCAGTCAGTGTATGTCGAAGGATCAAAACTACTTTTAATAGCAGCGTCGCCTTGGACTCTTGGATTTACCTGTCTATCATTTTTGTAAATTAGCTTTAAATGGTAAAATTGGCAGAATGTTCTTTATAAATATGTATACATTTTTTATTATATTTTTACAGAATTATTCTGGCAACCACAGATAATTCCTTGTGAGAAATAAAAATAGACCTGAGTGAGTGGATAGTTGTTGAACAGAGAGGATCATGGGTGGATCCGGGTCGTGTCTCTCTCTCTCTCTCTCTCTCGCCCGCAGCACTCTCACATACTGTATAAAGAAGCCTAAAGGCAGAAGGCAATACAGTCCATTAATGACAGTAATGCCTTCGTTCTGCTAGTGTTAGAGAGTAAAAGTAGAAATACTGCTAATTTAACTCTTTTCCACTAGTGTGTCAGCTTTTCCATGATACATGTTATTGAGCGTTATGAAGACTGCATGGCTGGGTTTATATGTCATCATATTTCTCGCAGTGAAGAGCTGAAGCTCAAATCAAACAGTCCACGAGGAATTCTCTCTGAAATGCCATAACTCATTTTAGTAAGGCGGAAAAAATGTTCTCATTAAAAAATAAATGAAAAGAAACATGAAAGGATCATGACTTATGTTTGCGTGACATTAGTACAGAGCCTCTAAAGGGACATCGTGATGGTAAACAGCAGTTTTAAATTAATTTCTGTGTCGTTACTTCTATTATTTTAATGCTGAAAATGGGAATGCACCGATATAAACATTTTGGCCGATACGATAACCGATAATTCTTTATATTTGAAAGCCGACAACCGATATATTGGCCGGTAAATCCAAATATAAGTTTTTATTATCCTATTTGAGAGCCTGATTATAAAAACAAAAGTCTCACCATTAAAATCAATGTCTCAAACACACAATTATAATGATGTTCTCATTATAATTTATGACAGGCTTGTGCGGCACTTTACAGTATTTTCCTTTTTTGAAGTGATTCCAATAATTTTCAAGCAATTCAAAGCCATCATGTTGAACAGTGCGCATCTGAAGTGTCTCAGCTGAAGCAAATAATACATCATTTATCGGCTTCAATATCACATACATATCGGCTGAAACATCATGCATCCCTAGATAAAAATACTGCTCTTTTTATAATCATATAATAATTCGGTAACATGTCCCATTAATGTTACATAAAAAAATGTCAGTACTTATGAATCTTTACTGTTTGTTAATTTGTGATTGATATTGTAAAGCAGCTTTGATACAATCTGTATTGTGAAAAGCGCTATATAAATATATTTGACTTGACTTAATAAAAAGACAACTAGCCTAGTTCATGCTCAGGTCCATTATGTAATATTAACAGATAAACATTTTAATAGTTTAGAGTAACTAGTCTTAAAGGAGTAGCTCGTCCATCAAAATGAACAAATCTTTAAATGACTCGAAAAAAGATTCGTTCATTTTGATGAACGAGTTCGAACAGGAGAGTCTCGAACGCTCATCACAGAACAGAGCAAGGTGAGCATTTGTGCTTATAAAACTTCAACTTTTTTATTTATTTTTGAAATGACCGATGGTTTCGCTTGATAAGACCCTTATTCATCGTCTGGGATCGTTTAAAGCCGTTTGAAGCTGCACTCAAACTCTCATTTCAACCTTGAACCGTTTGGACCCCATTGAAGTCCATTATATGCAAAATCCTGGAATGTTTTCATCAAAAACCTTAATTTCTTTTCGACTGAAGAAAGAAAGACATGGACATCTTGGATGACATGGGGGTGAGTAAATTATCAGCAAAAGTTGTTTTAAAAGTGAACTACTCCTTTAATTAATGCACCTTTTGAATTGAACATTTTGCAGCTTAGCTGCTTTTCTTTAAGGCAGAGTGATAGTTTGCATGCGTCCTGCAGATTGACCGAGACGATTGCTTCTGTAAAGACTAAAGAGTGCCTAATATCCTTCCTCCTCTCATTGCTAAATGAAACGGCTCGGAAATCCGACATAAGCGCTCGGGTCAGTGTCAAGACAAACCCTGAGGCGCCGATATTCACCAGGACGGGCAAATGAATATGAATGACGCGGGTCAACTGCCCAGTAAAATATGGCTTCAGGGGACCAATAAACTTGGGAAAAATTTTGCAGGATGAATAATACCGTGGAAAAGCCATCTGGGGAATGCGAGGGGAGCTAGATTGCTCTATTATAAAGGGCTAAAGCTGTGTTGAATGTGCGAGCGCAAAATGCCCTCCCAATTTCACCAGGGGACGAGTGGCGGCCTCCTCCCGATCAATTTACAGATAAATAACCCGTCTGTCTTCAGCATCTTCCCTCACACACAGTCCAGCCTCCAGAGCTGATCATATATCACAACACAAAGTCCTAGGATCACGATTTGCGCTGTCATTGGATGATGTGGTCGGTTCGTAAAGCCGGCTGGTTGACCTGTGTGCTTCGGACAGATAAGCCCAGCGCTGTCACGTCGTGCTGATGCCTGTATTGTTCTGCTTTCTTGAATGGGTTGAGTTCGACCGGCTGAATGCAAGAGAATCCCTGATTATAATTCTGAAGCTGACGCTCTCTGTAGAAGATCAAGCCACGTTACACACGGTATTTACTCGCAGTGAATCGTTTTACTGGCGGATTTCATTTCGTCACCTCGCCTTGCATTTTCTTGCCTTTATAAAAAAAAAGTTGTAACATGAAAGGTTAAAGTATGTTATGAGTTATTACTTATTTCACTCGAATATTACTGAAAGTTAATTGTACTTTATTGAAAAAACGAAATGAGTGCAATCCCAGCATGCTTTGAGTCAGATGTTGAAATTAAAGGAGTCGTTCTCTTAAAAAAAATTTTGTTGATAATTTACTCACCCCCGTGTCATCCAAGATGTCCATGTCTTTCTTTCGTCAGTCAAGAAGAAATTAAGGTTTTTGATGAAAACATTCCAGGATTTTCTCCATATAATGGACTTCAATGGGGTCCAAACGGTTCAAGGTCCAAATGAGAGTTTCAGTGCAGCTTCAAAGGGCTTTAAACGACACCAAATGATAAATAAGGGTCTTATCTAGCGAAATGATCGGTCATTTAAAAAAATAAATAACAAAGTTTAAGTTTTATAAGCACAAATGCTCGCCTTGCTCTGTTCTGATGTGCGACTCTCCTGTTCGAACTCGTTCATCAAAATGAACGAATCTTTTTTCGAGTCATGACTCGAAGGGTCCTTCCTTGATAAGACCCTTATTCATCGTCTGGAATTGTTTAAAGCCCTTTGAACAGTTTACACAGAAACTCTCATTTGGACCTTGAACCGTTTGGTTCCCATTGAAGTCCATTATATGGAGCAAATCCTGGAATGTTTTCATCAAAAACCTTAATATTTTCAGGATTTTTTAAAAAGTGAACTACTCTTTTAAGTGTTTTTTTTCCACAAGATTTCATAGGCCTACTTCATTTAAATAATTCATAACATTGAATCAGGTTTCTTGTTCAAACACATCATGTTAAACTGACTTGAAACGGTTATTCTTTGGCTTAACTTAATGTTTTCATGTGTTTCAGTATCTCGATTAAATAAAACAGGATTTTTATTTCCTATCATGCTTTGCATAGAGCTTAATTGGGAGAGTAAATGTTGGTGGAATATTTCATGTTTTTAAGCAAAATAAGAAAATTGAGAGACTTGTTAATGTTCTGTATTGTTAATATTTAAAAAAAGTTACCATTTAATAGCCTAAAAAACAAAACAACTATAGGATTTGTCATGCATGTAACCTACTTTTGGTTGCCAAAACCAGAGTTTTTTGCAGTGTAAAGCTAATTTGATTTCAGATATAAAGCAGCTGCTCAGCAAAAGACAATATTACTCATCTTAATTTAGTTCAGTAACTGTCGATGCTGCAAAAACACATCAAATATGAAACACATTTGATGCAGCTCAAGACAATATTATTCAGATGAAGTTTTGTTCTCGTCTTATAGTGTCAGTACAGTCAAATCAATCAAAAATATTACAATGGATAGAAACAAAACACGGTTCCTTAAGGAAACAACACTGACACAACAGTAAATATAGGCGATCAATAGTACCAAAAAAGTCTAAAAACAGAACTGGCAGCAGTGTGCGATTGATTAGATCAGATTTATAGGCGTTAAATGTCAGTACAGTGGTGTGAATAAGTGTGGCCCCCATGCTAAAGTTGCCTAAAAAGAGGAATAAAAAATCATCTTTTGGATATTGATCTTAATGCCTTATTAGAAAAATGAGGAAAACTCCAACCTTTAAGGACACCAATTTTCTTTGTGAATGAATAATTTATCATAAATAAATAAATGTTTTTCCTTAAAATACAGGGTGCATAAGTCACGGCACCCCTATGTTAAATTCCCATAGAGTCAGGCAGATTTTTATTTTTAAAAGCCAGTTATTTCATGGATCCAGGATAATATGCATCCTGATAAAGTTCCCTTGTCCTTTCGGATTAAAATATCCCCACATCATCACACACCTTCCACCACACCTAGAGATTGGCATGGGGTACTTTCCATAAGATCATCTTTCAATCCAAATCAAACCAGCTATTAGGCTAACTGAAGTAAAACCATGCCAATCTCTAGGTGTGGTGGAAGGTGTGTGATGATGTGGGGATATTTTAATCCCAAAGGCCAAGGGAACTTTATCAGGATGCATATTATCCTGGATCCATGAAATAACTGGCTTTTAAAAATAAAAATCTGCCTGACTCTATGGGAATTTCACATAGGGGTGCAGTGACTTATGCACCCTGTATTTTAAGGAAAAACATTTATTTATTTATGATACATTTTTCATTCACAAAGAAAATTGGTGTCCTTAAAAGTTGGACTTTTCCTCATTTTTCTAATTAAGGCATTAAGATCAATATCCAAAAGATGATTTTTTATTCCTCTTTTTAGGCAACTTTAGCATGGGTGCCAAAACGTATTCATACCACTGTATTTCCCTTACAGTAGGCTATATCATATCTGTGTGATCAGCTATTGTTTGTAATCTTTAGTGGAATACAATCAAGTGCTGCAGTCTGAACTAAATATTCAAGTGGAAGCGACACTCAGTCTTATTTGATCTCGAGTTTAAATTCAGCTTCATTTTCTAGATTTGCCATTCCAAATTAAGAGCAGACACACAATATTCAGCACAGATCAATAGATATTTCAAGCTCTGTTTGAGCGTGTGTGTCACTACTTTGGAGAGTATTTACATAATTTTATTCCTGTACTCCCCCATAACCTGAGTGTGAGCCAGTATCCATTTGTTAAAAGCGGCTGCCCACACACACACTGCACTGGATGGGCTGCGATCGTCACCGGCCTCCCACACAGCGTTATATAAAACTAACAGCGTCTCTTCGCTGGAGAATGAACGTCAGCAAGTGACTTCTCAAAGGTATCAACCAATTTAGAGAGAAGGCCGGGAAGCAGAGGGTTACAGCTGTCTTCTAGGAATCGCTCTTCTCGGGATCGTCTAAGTGCTCTTTGCTACAGTCGGCTTCGGACCATGCTAAACTGTCAAAAGCAAATGGATTTGATGCAACTCGACAGGGGAAAGGGCTCGGAAAGCGTTTCCACAGATCAAGGCTATCGAATGTGGTTAGGGTTACACTGTTAGACCTTACCAGGTTTTTTACAGTTTTTTACACTGTAATTTACTGTAAAAATGCACTAAAACTCAAGTTAACTAAAAAATACAACTTATTAGTTTTAGTGCATTTTTACAACACTGTTGCCAGTAATTTACTGTAAAAATGCACTAAAACTCAAGTTAACTAAAAAATACAACTTATTAGTTTTAGTGCATTTTTACAACACTGTTGCCAGTAATTTACTGTAAAAATGCACTATAACTCAAGTTAACTAAAAAATACAACTTATTAGTTTTAGTGCATTTTTACAACACTGTTGCCAGTAATTTACTGTAAAAATGCACTAAAACTCAAGTTAACTAAAAATACAACTTATTAGTTTTAGTGCATTTTTACAACACTGTTGCCAGTAATTTACTGTAAAAATGCACTAAAACTCAAGTTAACTAAAAAATACAACTTATTAGTTTTAGTGCATTTTTACAGTAAATTACTGGCAACAGTGTTGCCAGTATTTTACTGTAAAAAACCTGGTAAGGTCTAACAGTGTAGATCGGCGGATCTGTAAAATAAGCAGTGATTCAGTGCTCAAGGGATAGTTCACCCAAAAATGAAAATTATCCAATAATTTACTTTTTCAAGCCATCCATCATAGGTTGATATGACTTTCTTCTTTCAGCCAAACACAATTGGAGTTATATTAAAAATAGGGGTGTAACGATACCCTCACGATTCGATACATATCACGATACTGAACTCGCGATATTGCGATGCGCCAAGACATATGATAAAAGGTTAACAAAAATGCTAATTTTGTAAATGAATAGGCTTAGGCTTGGACTTGGTGCTGAAACCCAATGAACGGGACAATAGAGACACTTAACTATGGGCGTGACATGAAGCCGTAAAAGCTGCGATACATTTAGAATTGATTAATTGATTGTGATTTATTAAGGGAAAACTGCGCATGATCACGGTTTTATAAATCTGAATATTTCTGTGCGTACGCACGTCTTATGTTTCATCTGTACGCCACTTCTAACGCAAATCCCACGCAAAGTTTTATAAATGAGGCCCCAGCTCACAACTTTAATAGTTAGCTTAGCATATGTGATATATTAGGTAAGCTAACAAATACATGCTGAAATATTTTCCCAGTTTGAATGCAGAATAGTCATTATACTTCAATTTTCCTGTAGCTCAAACAGTAGATCATGGCACTTGCAACACCAAGCTCATGGGTTTGATTACCAGGCAAAGCAAGAATGGATAAAATGTAAATACATACGTTGAATGCAATGCACTTTGAACATAGTGTCAAATGCATAAATGTAACATTTTATCACATAGGCTAGTAATAAGGTGATTGAGTTTAGAGTTTTAGCTTTTGAGTTTATTGTTATAAGCAAAAGTAGCACTAAAACTACATTAACATTTGACGCTTAATTTCATTGATCTAACTGCATTATCTGTCAGATGAGAACTAAACTGAGCTGAATAATGACACTATTGTCTTCTGTGGAGCTGTTTATAAAGTTTAATAACTGATTAACTTGACAAAATTATTGAACTGAACTGAATCAACACTGAATGTGCTATATAATGACATAGAGCTGCTTTATTTACAGCTCATATTTGACTACATATAGGCCTGAGCATCATTAAGTTGGCTTGAGAAAGCCAACTTACTGAAATCCTATTTAAACTTATTAGTGTGAATGCTTCAAGCATTCACACTCTTGAAATCCAAATCTTTCTTATTATTATTAGTGTGAATGCTTCAAGCATTCACACTCTTGAAATCCAAATCTTTCTTATTATTCCGTATTCTTCCGTACGTTTTTCGGTCGCTTTCTTCTCCTCTCTACTTTGTGCTACAAAAACCATTCAAGTATCAAAATGTGCAGCTTTTCAAGGACATGTGTGCTATTACTTTTCTTTTTTATAACCTTTATACTTTTTAAATTATTAAACTTTTTGTGCATATTTTTTAACATGGAAGTCAATGGAGAATTCTTCAAATTCTGCTTTATGCTCCTTCTGCTTTCAAAGCCTACAACTTCTGCATACTTTCAGCTATTTCTGTCATTTAAACTTTAAAATGTTGAGAAATTTGTAAGCTATTAAAGTTGTATTCAACTTTTTGATATCTATTATACTTTTTTCACAATCTCTACTTTAGTCTCATGATGTTTTTCAAGCCGTTTCTGAAATTATAATGGGAGTGAATGAGAGAGACTGTTCAGAGCTAGAGCACGTGATGTCATAAGCTAGAGTGTGCCAGCTTGAAAACTAATGCTAAAAAATAATTTTTAAATCGCTGGCCTGACCACAATTTTCACTCTTTGGGCATGAAATTATACTTGAAACGTAGGTATTTTTGTTGTGGTTCCTCTCATGTGTTTAGTAAATCCCTGGGACTTATAGTTTTTTCACTGTGTCCTTCCAAAGCACAAGAGTGACAGACAATCCTCCATTGGCAGCAATTATAAATTCAGGTCAAACTTTTGTGATCAGAGCATTACGAACCAGTTTTTTAACTTGCCAAAGTGGTCCCTTTTTTCAACTCTATCCACACAAAAAATACATCACATCGTTCACAAAGGCCTTGTCTCGCTCACGGTCAGGTCATTTCGCCGATACAACTTATAGTTTTGTCTCTAGGGAGGTTTGTTTGAGGCCAAGTATCAGCAATTTTGGCCTCTGTCTAAATAGGAAAGCTGATTGCACAGGTGATGCTGATTAGCAAAGATCAAAGGGAGACACACATAACTGGTCCTGTGTTCTGATTGGTGGAAAGTCACTCAGCTCTTTTCTGAAGGATACTACAAGTTTTTGTTGCATTTATGCTTCTTCTTCTCCTGTTCTCCCTCTCTCTTCCCTCCTCTTCTCCTCCTCCAATCCTCTACTCCTCCTGTCCTCCTATTCTCTCCTCCTTTCCTAATCTCTTCTCCTTTCTACTCTTCCTTTTATCCTCTTCTATCCATCTGCCTGTCTATTTGACTTTCTGTGTCCAAATGATCTATGTATCTATGTCTCTATCTATGTATCTATCTATGTATCTATCTGTGAATCTATCTGTGAATCTATCTGTGTATCTATCTATCTATCTATCTATCTATCTATCTATCTATCTATCTATCTATCTATCTATCTATCTATCTATCTATCTATCTATCTATCTATCTATCTATCTATCTATCTATCTATCTATCTATCTATCTATCTATCTATCTATCTATCTATCTATCTAACCCATTTCTAACTAATTTATCTTTCTTTCTTTCTAGATAATCTATCTTTCTTTCTAACTATGCTATCTTTCTTTCTAATTAATCTTTTTCTTTCTAACTATACTATCTATCTTTTTAACTGATCTATCTTTCT
The DNA here is from genome assembly GCF_988280905.1 of Pimephales promelas. NCBI lineage: Eukaryota > Metazoa > Chordata > Actinopteri > Cypriniformes > Leuciscidae > Pimephales > Pimephales promelas. The sequence continues at coordinate 39,631,458 of NC_142775.1, read as the reverse complement.
TTCTAACTAATCCTTTCTTTATTTCTAACTAATCCTTTCTTTCCTTTTTTTTGTCCTTTCAAATCCATCTTTCTTTCTAACTAATCCTTTCTTTCTTTCTTTCTTTTTTCTTTCAAATTCATATTTCTTTCTTACTAATCCTTTCTTTCTTTCTTTCTTTCTTTCTTTCTTTCTTTCTTTCTTTCTTTCAAATCCATATTTCTTTCTAACTAAACTTTCTTTCTTTTTTCTTTCTATCTTTCTTTCTTTATTTTTCTATCTATCTATCTATCTATCTATCTATCTATCTATCTATCTATCTATCTATCTATCTATCTATCTATCTATCTATCTATCTATCTATCTATCTATCTATCTATCTATCTATCTATCTATCTATCTATCTAATCCATCTTTCCTTCCTTCCTTCCTTCTTTCTTTCTTTCTTTCTTTCTTTCTTTCTTTCTTTCTTTCTTTCTTTCTTTCTTTCTTTCTTTCTTTCTTTCTACCTAATCCATCTTTCTTTCTTTCTTTCTTTCTTTCTTTCTTTCTTTCTTTCTTTCTTTCTTTCTTTCTTTCTTTCTTTCTGTCTGTCTATCTTTCTGTCTATCTTTCTTTCTGTCTATCTTTCTTTCTTTCTCTTTATTTCTAATAATCTATCTATCTATCTATTTATCTATCTATCTATCTATCTATCTATCTATCTATCTATCTATCTATCTATCTATCTATCTATCTATCTATCTATCTATCTATCTATCTATCTATCTATCTATCTATCTATCATCTATCTATCTATCTATCTATCTATCTATCTATCTATCTATCTATCTATCTATCTATCTATCTATCTTTTTACCTAATCTTTCTTTCTTTCTTTCTTTCTTTCTTTCTTTCTTTCTTTCTTTCTTTCTTTCTTTCTTTCTTTCTTTCTTTCTTTCTCTACCTTTCTTTTTTTGTACTCCTTTGCTTCTCTACCTCTGTCTCTTTCTCTACCCCTTTATTTCTTTACCTGTGTCTACTTCTCTACCTCTCTTTACCTCTCTAAATAAACTTCTAGTTTTCTAAAATTTTTGGATCTTGTTTTGCATTTCAGCTTATTAAATGCATTTTAATTAAGCTTTTTTTTTGCTTTTTTGCTCTGTTTTGCTGTTGTTTTTGCATTTCAAATATTTGAACTGCAATATTTTGCATTTGTTTGTACATTTCAGTTCAGCTTTTGAAGCATTCACACGCATATTCCGCAGGAAATGCAATTTTTCTAGTTATTCCGTATTCTTCCGTACGTTTTTCGGTCGCTTTCTTCTCCTCTCTACTTTGTGCTACAAAAACCATTCAAGTATCAAAATGTGCAGCTTTTCAAGGACATGTGTGCTATTACTTTTCTTTTTTATAACCTTTATAATTTTTAAATTATTAAACTTTTTGTGCATATTTTTTAACATGGAAGTCAATGGAGAATTCTTCAAATTCTGTTTTATGCTCCGTCTGCTTTCAAAGCCTACAACTTCTGCATACTTTCAGCTATTTCTGTCATTTAAACTTTAAAATGTTGAGAAATTTGTAAGCTATTAAAGTTGTATTCAACTTTTTGATATCTATTATACTTTTTTCACAATCTCTACTTTAGTCTCATGATGTTTTTCAACCCGTTTCTGAAATTATAATGGGAGTGAATGAGAGAGACTGTTCAGAGCTAGAGCACGTGCTAGAGTGAGCCAGCTTGAAACCTAATGCTAAAAAATAATTTTTAAATCGCTGGCCTGGCCACAATTTTCACTCTTTGGGCATAAAATTATACTTGAAACGTAGGTATTTTTGTTGTGGTTCCTCTCATGTGTTTAGTAAATCCCTGGGACTTATAGTTTTTTCACTGTGTCCTTCCAAAGGACAAGAGTGACAGACATTCCTCCATTGGCAGCAATTATAAATTCAGGTCAAACTTTTGTGATCAGAGCAATACAAACCAGTTTTTTAACTTGCCAAAGTGGTCCCTTTTTTTAACTCTATCCACAAAAAAAATACATCACATCGTTCACAAAGGCCTTGTCTCGCTCACGGTCAGGTCATTTCGCCAATACAACCTATAGTTTTGTCTCTATTGAGGTTTGTTCGAGGCCAAGTATCAGCAATTTTGGCCTCTGTCTAAATAGGAAAGCTGATTGCACAGGTGATGCTGATTAGCAAAGATCAAAGGGAGACACACATAACTGGTCCTGTGTTCTGATTGGTGGACAGTCACTCAGCTCTTTTCTGAAGGATACTACAAGTTTTTGTTGCATTTATGCCTCTACTTCTCCTGTTCTCCCTCTCTCTTCCCTCCTCTTCTCCTCCTCCAATCCTCTACTCCTCCTGTCCTCCTATTCTACCCTCCTTTCATAATCTCTTCTCCTTTCTACTCTTCCTTTTATCCTCTTCTATCCATCTGCCTGTCTTAACTATTTGACTTTCTGTGTCCAAATGATCTATCTATCTATGTATAGACTATGTATGTATCTATCTGTGTATCTATCTATCTATCTATCTATCTATCTATCTATCTATCTATCTATCTATCTATCTATCTATCTATCTATCTATCTAACTAATCCATCTATATTTCTAACTAATCTATCTTTCTTTCTTTCTAGATAATCTATCTTTCTTTCTAACTATACTATCTTTCTTTCTAAATAATCTTTTCTTTCTTTCTAACTATACTATCTGTCTTTCTTTGTAACCAATATATCTTTCCTTCTTTCTTTCTAACTAATCCTTTCTTTATTTCTAACTAATCCTTTCTTTCTTTTTTCATCCTTTCAAATCCATCTTTCTTTCTAACTAATTCTTTCTTTCTTTCTTTCTTTCTTTCTTTCTTTTAAATTCATATTTCTTTCTTACTAATCATTGCTTCCTTTCTTTCTTTCATCTATCTATCATCTATTTTTCTTTCTTTCTTTCTTTTTTCTTTAGTTCTAATAATCTATCTATCTATCTATCTATCTATCTATCTATCTATCTATCTATCTATCTATCTATCTATCTATCTATCTATCTATCTATCTATCTATCTATCTATCTATCTATCTATCTATCTATCTATCTATCTATCTTTCTTTCTTTCTTTCTTTCTTTCTTTCTTTCTACCTAATCTTTCTTTCTTTCTTTCTTTCTTTCTTTCTTTCTTTCTTTCTTTCTTTCAAATTCATATTTCTTTCTTACTAATCCTTTCTTTCTTTCTTTCAAATCCATATTTCTTTCTAACTAATCTTTCTTTCTTTTTATCTTTCTTTCTTTCTTTCTTTTTCTTTATTTTGAATAATCTATCTATCTATCTATCTATCTATCTATCTATCTATCTATCTATCTACCTAATCCATCTTTCTTTCTTCCTTTCTACCTAATCCTTCTTTCTTTCTTTCTTTCTTTCTTTCTTTCTTTCTTTCTTTCTTTCTTTCTTTCTTTCTTTCTTTCTTTCTTTCTTTCTTTCTTTCTTTCTTTCTTTCTTTCTTTCTGTCTTTCTTTCTTTCTTTCTTTCTTTCTACCTAATCCATCTTTCTTTCTTTCTTTCTTTCTTTCTTTCTTTCTAATAATCCATCCATCCATCTATCTATCCATCTATCTATCCATCTATCTATCTATCTATCTATCTATCTATCTATCTATCTATCTATCTATCTATCTATCTATCTATCTATCTATCTATCTATCTATCTATCTATCTATCTATCAAATCCATCTTTCTTTCTAACTAACTAATCCTTTCTTTCTCACTAATTCTTTCTTTCTTTCTTTCAAATCCATCTTTCTTTTTAACTAATTCTTTCTTTCTTTCTAATCCATATTTCTTTCTTTCTTTCTTTCTTTCTTTCTTTCTTTCTTTCTTTCTTTCTTTCTTTCTTTCTTTCTTTCTTTTAAATCCATTTTTCTTTCTAACTAATTCTTTTCTTTCTTTCTTTCTTTCTTTCTTTCTTTCTTTCTTTCTTTCTTTCTTTCTTTCTTTCTTTCTTTCTTTCTTTCTTTCTTTCTTTCTTTCTTTCTTTCTTTCTTTCTTTCTTTCTACCTACCCCCTGTCTTTCTCTACCTTTCTTTTTTGTACTCCTTTACTTCTCTACCTCTGTCTCTTTCTCTACCCCTATATTTCTTTACCTCTGTGTCTACATCTCTACCTCTCTTTACCTCTCTAAGTAAACTTGTAGTTTTCTACAATTTTTGGATCTTGTTTTGCATTTCAGCTTATTAAATGCATTTGAATTAAGCTTTTTTTTCTTTTTTGCTCTGTTTTGCTGTTGTTTGAACTGCAATATTTTTTTTTTTAAGCATTTCAGTTCAGCTTTTGAAGCATTCACACGCATATTCCGCAGGAAATGCAATTTTTCTAGTTATTAGTGGTGCTTGCTGAAAGCAAGGCAACACTATTACTATTGTGTTTTTTGAGTCGGCCCAAAAGTTTGGCACGCTACTCCTCCCGCAGTTTTTGTCACACACCCATGAATGAGGTCTCAAAACGTGCGGATTATTCGGGAATGGTGTGCTATGACTTTTCTAAGCGATCGGGGGTACGATGTTCGCCCGAAGGGCGAACAAATTTCCCAAAAATCCCATAGACTTAACATTGCGACAAACTTTGACGACTCATAGCTCCGAGCGAGAATTTCACAGAAGCCTGCGATTTACCACATTTGAAGAGACTGACAGGCTTTGTAAGAACATACCTCACAATGGGGTAAAAGTTGCACCCCTGGGGGGCAGGAGCTGCCCAAATTTTCCCCCATTGACCCCCATGTTATTTAAAATTTCTAGTATAGCATTATACTATTCCAGGAAAAAGTTTGGCGCACTCCTACGTCCACAGTTTTTGTCACAGACCCATGAATGAGGCATCAAATCGTGCGGCCTATTAAAGAGAAGTGTCCTATCACTTTTATCAGAGATCGGGGGTACGGTGTTCGACCCAGGGGCGAACAAATTTCCAAAAAATCCCATAGACTTAACATTGAGACAAACTTTGACGACTCATAGCTCCGAACAACGATTTCGGAAAAACGTGTGATTTGCCACATTTGAAGAGGCTGGCAGCCTCTGTAAGAACATACCTCACAATGGGGTAAAAGTTGCACCCCTTGGGGGCAGGAGCTACCCAAAATTTTCCCCATTGACTTACTATGGTGAAGGATGTCCCATCAAATGCATGCGTTTTTCCTACTATGGTAAATTGCATAGGGATTTTGTATTGAACATAGCTCTGGATCATAGTGTCATAGAGACAAGGGGGCGGGCTCATTTTACTCAGACGACCAATCAGTCTCTCAGGATCATTGTGAAGCTATCAAGCCACGCCCTAGCAACCATTTAGAGCACCTTAGCAACAACTCCCATAGACTTCCATTGTAAGAGATAAAAGGGATATCTCAGGATATAAGTGTCATAGAAACATGAGGGTGGGCTCGTTTGACTTGGGCCAGCAAACAGCCAATCCTGAATCACCTCAACACTTACTGGCAACGCCCTAGCAACCATTGTAGAGCACCTTAGCAACCAAAATCCAAAGAAGGATATCTTCCATTCTGAATGTCATAGAGGCATGGGAGTTGGTTTATATCATTCATACTGACAAGCAGCCTTTGGAGTTTCATGATTGGCAGCTACCAAGCCACTCCCTAGCAACCAAACAGAGTACCCTAGCAACCATTTTGCAAGACTTTATCTCTGCATCAAAACATCGTATAGAGATGGGGGTTGGTTCATACATTCACATTGACTTTGGAGCTTCATGATTGGCAGCTGCCAAGCCACTCCCTAGCAACCAAACAGAGTACCCTAGCAACCATTTTGTAAGACCTACATCTCTGCATCAAAACATCGTATAGAGATGGGGGTTGGCTCTTTTTACTCATGCTAGCAAACATGACTTGCTACATGCTACACATGCTAGCAGAGAATAGCTACATGCTAATATTGATTAGCTAAGTGCTAAATCATGCCAAGAAAATGCTACAAATTTCATAGTAACCATCTGTGACAACTACCAACCACCTATACCAGAACATCCAAGCAACCTCCTAGCAACACCCTAGCAACCACCTAGCAACCACCCAGAACACGCTAGCAACACCCTAGCAACCACCCAGAATACCCTAGCAACCGCCTAACAAAACCATAGCAACCACCCAGAACACCCTAGCAACCACCCAGAATACCCTAGCAACTGCCTAACAACACCATAGCAACCACCCATAACACCTTAGCAACCACCCAGAACACCCTAGCAACCACCTAGCAACACCCTAGCAACCACTCAGAACACCCTATTAACCGCCTAGCAACACCATAGCAACCACCCAGAACACCCTAGCAACCGCCTAGCAACACCCTAGCAACCACACAGAACACCCTAGCAACCACCTAGCAACACCCTAGCAACCAGCCAGAACACCCTAGCAACCACCCAGAACACCCTAGCAACCGAGCGAGCTTTTTGTCACTGCAAGCACCACTTCACATTTTCCTCTGGAAATGTACATTCTAGTTATTAAGTTGGCTTGAGAAAGCCAACTTACTGAAATCCTATTTAAACTTATTATTATTATTAAGTTGGCTTGAGAAAGCCAACTTACTGAAATCCTATTTAAACTTATTATTATTATTATTATTATTATTCTTCTTACTCAAAATTTTCTGACTCTAACTCCTCCTAGAGCTTTAACTCTACAAACTCCAAACTCGGGTCAGACCTTCAGACTGTTCTGACTTAGTGTGCTATATCTTTTTAGACTGATTCGACTTTCAGATTTCTTAAAAATTAATATTAAAAATCATAAAAATCCCATTGACTTTCATTGCAGCATGGTCAAATTGAGCCAAGACTACGGTGGCCCAATAGCGTACAACAAAAACTCAAATCTAAATTCCCTGAAGCCCTAGACTCAATTAAACTACCATTCTATATGAACTAATGAACTTATCTATCTATCTATCTATCTATCTATCTATCTATCTATCTATCTATCTATCTATCTATCTATCTATCTATCTATCTATCTATCTATCTATCTATCTATCTTTCTAACAAATCTATCCATCTTTCTTTCTACCTAACTAATCTATCCATCTTTCTTTCTAACAAATCTATCCATCTTTCTTTCTACCTAATCTATCCATCTTTCTTTCTAACAAATCTATCCATCTTTCTTTCTAACAAATCTATCCATCTTTCTTTCTAACTAATCTATCCATCTTTCTTTCTAACTAATCTATCCATCTTTCTTTCTACCTAACTAATCTATCCATCTTTCTTTCTAACAAATCTATCCATCTTTCTTTCTACCTAATCTATCCATCTTTCTTTCTACCTAACTAATCTATCCATCTTTCTTTCTACCTAACTAATCTATCCATCTTTCTTTCTAACTAATCTATCCATCTTTCTTTCTAACAAATCTATCCATCTTTCTTTCTAACTAATCTATCCATCTTTCTTTCTAACTAATCTATCCATCTTTCTTTCTAACAAATCTATCCATCTTTCTTTCTACCTAACTAATCTATCCATCTTTCTTTCTACCTAACTAATCTATCCATCTTTCTTTCTAACAAATCTATCCATCTTTCTTTCTACCTAACTAATCTATCCATCTTTCTTTCTACCTAACTAATCTATCCATCTTTCTTTCTAACAAATCTATCCATCTTTCTTTCTACCTAATCTATCCATCTTTCTTTCTAACAAATCTATCCATCTTTCTTTCTACTTAACTAATCTATCCATCTTTCTTTCTACCTAACTAATCTATCCATCTTTCTTTCTAACAAATCTATCCATCTTTCTTTCTACCTAATCTATCCATCTTTCTTTCTAACAAATCTATCCATCTTTCTTTCTAACAAATCTATCCATCTTTCTTTCTAACTAATCTATCCATCTTTCTTTCTAACAAATCTATCCATCTTTCTTTCTACCTAATCTATCCATCTTTCTTTCTAACAAATCTATCCATCTTTCTTTCTACCTAATCTATCCATCTTTCTTTCTACCTAATCTATCCATCTTTCTTTCTACCTAATCTATCCATCTTTCTTTCTACCTAATCTATCCATCTTTCTTTCTAACAAATCTATCCATCTTTCTTTCTACTTAACTAATCTATCCATCTTTCTTTCTACCTAACTAATCTATCCATCTTTCTTTCTAACAAATCTATCCATCTTTCTTTCTAGCAAATCTATCCATCTTTTTTTCTAACTAATCTATCCATCTTTCTTTCTAACTAATCTATCCATCTTTCTTTCTAACTAATCTATCCATCTTTCTTTCTAACAAATCTATCCATCTTTCTTTCTAGCAAATCTATCCATCTTTCTTTCTAACTAATCTATCCATCTTTCTTTCTAACAAATCTATCCATCTTTCTTTCTAACTAATCTATCCATCTTTCTTTCTTACTAATCTATCCATCTTTCTTTCTAACTAATCTATCCATCTTTCTTTCTAAATAATCTATCGTTCTTTCTTTCTAACAAATCTATCGTTCTTTCTTTCTACCTAACTAATCTATCCATCTTTCTTTCTAACAATTCTATCCATCTTTCTTTCTAACAAATCTATCCATCTTTCTTTCTAACTAATCTATCCATCTTTCTTTCTAACAAATCTATCGTTCTTTCTTTCTACCCAAGTAATCTATCCATCTTTCTTTCTAACAATACTTTCTTTCTCTTTCTTTCTTTCTTTCTTTCTTTCTTTCTTTCTTTCTTTCTTTCTTTCTTTCTTTCTTTCTTTCTTTCTTTCTTTCTTTCTTTCTTTCTTTCTTTCTTTCTAACAAATCTATCCATCTTTCTTTCTAACTAATCTATCCAGCTTTCTTTCTAACAAATCTATCCATCTTTCTTTCTAACTAATCTATGCATCTTTCTTTCTAAAAATTCTTTCTTTCTCTTTCGTTCTTTCTTTCTTTCTTGATGCTAATAACATGCTAATCATGCTAGCTTTCTGCTAATCATGTTAGCTTCTTGTTAAAAACATGCTAGCATGATGCTAGCTACATGCTAATCATGCTAGCATGATGCTAGCTACATGCTAATCATGCTAGCTTCTTGCTAAAAACATGCTAGCATGATGCTAGCTACATGCTAATCATGCTAGCATGATGCTAGCTACATGCTAATCATGCTAGCTTCTTGCTAAAAACATGCTAGCATGATGCTAGCAACATGCTAATCATGCTAGCATGATGCTAGCTACATGCTAATCCTGCTAGCTTCTTGCTAAAAACATGCTAGCATGATGCTAGCAACATGCTAATTATGTTATTATGATGCTAGCTACATGCTAATCATGTTAGCATGATGCTAGCTACATGTTAATCATGCTAGCTTCTTGCTAGCAACATGCTAATCATGGTAGCATGATGCTAGCTACATGCTAATCATGCTAGCTTCTTCCTAAAAACATGTTAGCATGATGCTAGCAACATGCTAATCATGCTATTATGATGTTAGCTACATGCTAGTCATGCTAGCTTCTTGCTAAAAACATGCTAATCATGCTAGCTTGATGCTAGCTACATGCTAATCATGTTAGCTTCTTGCTAAAAACATGCTAGCATAATGCTAGCAACATGCTAATCATGCTATTATGATGTTAGCTACATGCTAATCATGCTAGCTTCTTGCTAAAAACATGCTAGCATGATGCTAGTAACATGCTAATCATGCTATTATGATGTTAGCTACATGCTAGTCATGCTAACTTCTTGCTAAAAACATGCTAATCATGCTAGCTACATACTAATGATGTTAGCTTCTTGCTAAAAACATGTTAGCATGATGCTAACAACATGCTAATAATGTTATTATGATGCTAGCTACATGCTAATCATGGTAGCATGATGCTAGCTACATGCTAATCATGCTAGCTTCTTGCTAAAAACATGCTAACATGATGCTAGCAACATGCTAATCATGCTAACATGATGCTAGCTACATGCTTATCATTCTAGCTTCTTGCTAAAACATGCTAGCATGATGCTAGCAACATGCTAATCATGTTAGCATGATGCTAGCTACATGCTAGTCATGCTAGCTTCTTGATAAAAACACGTTAGCATGATGCTAGCAACATGCTAATCATGCTATTATGATTCTAGCTACATGCTAATCATGCTAACAACATGCTAATCATCTTAACTACATGCTAATCAAATTAGCATCAAGCTAGCTACATGCTAATCATGTTAGCTTCTTGCCAAAAACATCTATCTATCTATCTATCTATCTATCTATCTATCTATCTATCTATCTATCTATCTATCTATCTATCTATCTATATTTCTTTCTAACTAATCTATCTTTCTAACTAATCTATCCATCTTTCTTTCTTTCTTTCTTTCTTTCTTTCTTTCTTTCTTTCTTTCTAATCTATCTTTAAAACTTCATTCAAACTTCAAAACTTCAAACGCTCTGGTCCGGCTTTCTCAAGCCAACTTAAAGTTTGTCATCAAACTTTTTTTTCTAGTTATTATTATTCTTCTTACTCAAAATTTTCTGACTCTAACTCCTCCTAGAGCTTTAACTCTACAAACTCCAAACTCGGGTCAGACCTTCAGACTGTTCTGACTCGAGTTGCTATATCTTTTTAGACTGATTCGACTTTCAGATTTCTTAAAAATTAATATTAAAAATCATAAAAATCCCATTGACTTTCATTGCAGCATGGTCAAATTGAGCCAAGACTACGGTGGCCCAATAGCGTACAACAAAAACTCAAATCTAAATTCCCTGAAGCCCTAGACTCAATTAAACTACCATTCTATATGAACTAATGAACTATCTATCTATCTATCTATCTATCTATCTATCTATCTATCTATCTATCTATCTATCTATCTATCTATCTATCTATCTATCTATCTATCTATCTATCTATCTGTCTGTCTGTCTGTCTATCTATCTATCTATCTATCTATCTATCTATCTATCTATCTATCTATCTATCTATCTATCTATCTATCTATCTATCCATCTTTCTTTCTAACAAATCTATCCATCTTTCTTTCTACCTAATCTATCCATCTTTCTTTCTACCTAACTAATCTATCCATCTTTCTTTCTAACTAATCTATCCATCTTTCTTTCTAACAAATCTATCCATCTTTCTTTCTAACAAATCTATCCATCTTTCTTTCTAACAAATCTATCCATCTTTCTTTCTACCTAATCTATCCATCTTTCTTTCTACCTAACTAATCTATCCATCTTTCTTTCTAACAAATCTATCCATCTTTCTTTCTAACAAATCTATACATCTTTATTTCTAACAAATCTATCCATCTTTCTTTCTACCTAACTAATCTATCCATCTTTCTTTCTAACTAATCTATCCATCTTTCTTTCTAACAAATCTATCCATCTTTCTTTCTAACTAATCTATCCATCTTTCTTTCTAACAAATCTATCCATCTTTCTTTCTAACAAATCTATCCATCTTTCTTTCTACCTAACTAATCTATCCATCTTTCTTTCTAACTAATCTATCCATCTTTCTTTCTAACAAATCTATCCATCTTTCTTTCTACCTAACTAATCTATCCATCTTTCTTTCTAACAAATCTATCCATCTTTCTTTCTACCTAACTAATCTATCCATCTTTCTTTCTAACTAATCTATCCATCTTTCTTTCTAACAAATCTATCCATCTTTCTTTCTAACAAATCTATCCATCTTTCTTTCTACCTAACTAATCTATCCATCTTTCTTTCTAACAAATCTATCCATCTTTCTTTCTAACTAATCTATCCATCTTTCTTTCTAACAAATCTATCCATCTTTCTTTCTAACAAATCTATCCATCTTTCTTTCTAACTAATCTATCCATCTTTCTTTCTAACTAATCTATCCATCTTTCTTTCTAACAAATCTATCCATCTTTCTTTCTACCTAATCTATCCATCTTTCTTTCTACATAATCTATCCATCTTTCTTTCTAACAAATCTATCCATCTTTCTTTCTAACAAATCTATCCATCTTTCTTTCTACCTAATCTATCCATCTTTCTTTCTACCTAACTAATCTATCCATCTTTCTTTCTAACAAATCTATCCATCTTTCTTTCTAACAAATCTATCCATCTTTCTTTCTACCTAATCTATCCATCTTTCTTTCTACCTAACTAATCTATCCATCTTTCTTTCTAACTAATCTATCCATCTTTCTTTCTAACAAATCTATCCATCTTTCTTTCTAGCAAATCTATCCATCTTTTTTTCTAACTAATCTATCCATCTTTCTTTCTAACTAATCTATCCATCTTTCTTTCTAACAAATCTATCCATCTTTCTTTCTAACTAATCTATCCATCTTTCTTTCTAACAAATCTATCCATCTTTCTTTCTAACTAATCTATCCATCTTTCTTTCTTACTAATCTATCCATCTTTCTTTCTAACAATTCTATCAATCTTTCTTTCTAACAAATCTATCCATCTTTCTTTCTAACTAATCTATCCATCTTTCTTTCTAACAAATCTATCGTTCTTTCTTTCTACCCAAGTAATCTATCCATCTTTCTTTCTAACAATACTTTCTTTCTCTTTCTTTCTTTCTTTCTTTCTTTCTTTTTAACAAATCTATCCATCTTTCTTTCTAACTAATCTATGCATCTTTCTTTCTAAAAATTCTTTCTTTCTCTTTCGTTCTTTCTTGATGCTAATAACATGCTAATCATGCTAGCTTTCCGCTAATCATGTTAGCTTCTTGTTAAAAACATGCTAGCATGATGCTAGCTACATGCTAATCATGCTAGCATGATGCTAGCTACATGCTAATCATGCTAGCTTCTTGCTAAAAACATGCTAGCATGATGCTAGCTACATGCTAATCATGCTAGCATGATGCTAGCTACATGCTAATCATGCTAGCTTCTTGCTAAAAACATGCTAGCATGATGCTAGCAACATGCTAATCATGTTATTATGATGCTAGCTACATGCTAATCATGCTAGCATGATGCTAGCTACATGCTAATCCTGCTAGCTTCTTGCTAAAAACATGCTAGCATGATGCTAGCAACATGCTAATCATGTTATTATGATGCTAGCTACATGCTAATCATGCTAGCATGATGCTAGCTACATGTTAATCATGCTAGCTTCTTGCTAGCAACATGCTAATCATGCTAGCATGATGCTAGCTACATGCTAATCATGCTAGCTTCTTCTTAAAAACATGTTAGCATGATGCTAGCAACATGCTAATCATGCTATTATGATGTTAGCTACATGCTAGTCATGCTAGCTTCTTGCTAAAAACATGCTAATCATGCTAGTTTGATGCTAGCTACATGCTAATCATGTTAGCTTCTTGCTAAAAACATGCTAGCATAATGCTAGCAACATGCTAATCATGCTATTATGATGTTAGCTACATGCTAATCATGGTATCATGATGCTAGCTACATGCTAATCATGCTAGCTTCTTGCTAAAAACATGCTAACATGATGCTAGCAACATGCTAATCATGCTAGCATGATGCTAGCTACATGCTAATCATTCTAGCTTCTTGCTAAAACATGCTAGCATGATGCTAGCAACATGCTAATCATGTTAGCAAGATGCTAGCTACATGTTAGTCATGCTAGCTTCTTGATAAAAACACGTTAGCATGATGCTAGCAACATGCTAATCATGCTATTATGATGCTAGCTACATGCTAATCATGCTAACAACATGCTAATCATCTTAACTACATGCTAATCAAATTAGCATCAAGCTAGCTACATGCTAATCATGTTAGCTTCTTGCCAAAAACATCTATCTATCTATCTATCTATCTATCTATCTATCTATCTATCTATCTATCTATCTATCTATCTATCTATCTATCTATCTATATTTCTTTCTAACTAATCTATCTTTCTAACTAATCTATCCATCTTTCTTTCTTTCTTTCTTTCTTTCTTTCTTTCTTTCTTTCTTTCTTTCTTTCTTTCTTTCTAATCTATCTTTAAAACTTCATTCAAACTTCAAAACTTCAAACGCTCTGGTCCGGCTTTCTCAAGCCAACTTAAAGTTTGTCATCAAACTTTTTTTTCTAGTTCTTCTTCTTCTTCTTATTTTTCTTACCCAAAATTTTCTGACTGCTACTCCTCCTAGAGCTTTAACTCTACAAACTCCAAACTCGGGTCAGACCTTCAGACTGTTCTGACTCGAGTTGCTATATCTTTTTAGACTGATTCGACTTTCAGATTTCTTAAAAATTAATATTAAAAATCATAAAAATCCCATTGACTTTCATTGCAGCATGGTCAAATTGAGCCAAGACTACGGTGGCCCAATAGCGTACAGCAAAAACTAAAATCTAAATTCCCTGAAGCCCTAGACTCAATTAAACTACCATTCTATATGTACTAATGATCTATCTATCTATCTATCTATCTATCTATCTATCTATCTATCTATCTATCTATCTATCTATCTATCTATCTATCTATCTATCTATCTATCTATCTATCTATCTATCTATCTATCTATCTATCTATCTATCTACCTAATCTTTCTTTCTTTCTTTCTAACTAATCTATCCATCTTTCTTTCTTTCTAACAAATCTATCCATCTTTCTTTCTTTCTAACAAATCTATCCATCTTTCTTTCTTTCTAAATAATCTATCCATCTTTCTTTCTAACAAATCTATCCATCTTTCTTTCTTTCTAAATAATCTATCCATCTTTCTTTCTAGCAAATCTATCCATCTTTCTTTCTACCCAACTAATCTATCCATCTTTCTTTCTAACAAATCTATCCATCTTTCTTTCTAACTAATCTATCCATCTTTCTTTCTACCTAACAAATCTATCCATCTTTCTTTCTACCTAACACATCTATCCATCTTTCTTTCTAACAAATCTATCCATCTTTCTACCTAACACATCTATCCATCTTTCTTTCTATCAAATCTATCCATCTTTCTTTCTAACAAATCTATCCATCTTTCTTTCTTTCTAACAAATCTATCCATCTTTCTTTCTAACAAATCTATCCATCTTTCTTTCTAACTAATCTATCCATCTTTCTTTCTAACAAATCTATCCATCTTTCTTTCTAACAAATCTATCCATCTTTCTTTCTAACAAATCTATCCATCTTTCTTTCTACCTAACACATCTATCCAT
This sequence comes from Pimephales promelas, assembly GCF_988280905.1. Lineage (NCBI taxonomy): Eukaryota > Metazoa > Chordata > Actinopteri > Cypriniformes > Leuciscidae > Pimephales > Pimephales promelas. The sequence continues at coordinate 39,616,333 of NC_142775.1, read as the reverse complement.
CTTTCTTTCTAACAAATCTATCCATCTTTCTTTCTAACTAATCTATCCATCTTTCTTTCTAACAAATCTATCCATCTTTCTTTCTAACTAATCTATCCATCTTTCTTTCTAACAAATCTATCCATCTTTCTTTCTACCTAATCTATCCATCTTTCTACCTAACTAATCTATCCATCTTTCTTTCTAACTAATCTATCCATCTTTCTTTCTAACTAATCTATCCATCTTTCTTTCTAACTAATCTATCCATCTTTCTTTCTAACAAATCTATCCATCTTTCTTTCTAACAAATCTATCCATCTTTCTTTCTATCAAATCTATCCATCTTTCTTTCTAACAAATCTATCCATCTTTCTTTCTTTCTAACAAATCTATCCATCTTTCTTTCTACCTAATCTATCCATCTTTCTACCTAACTAATCTATCCATCTTTCTTTCTAACTAATCTATCCATCTTTCTTTCTAACTAATCTATCCATCTTTCTTTCTAACTAATCTATCCATCTTTCTTTCTAACAAATCTATCCATCTTTCTTTCTATCAAATCTATCCATCTTTCTTTCTATCAAATCTATCCATCTTTCTTTCTAACAAATCTATCCATCTTTCTTTCTTTCTAACAAATCTATCCATCTTTCTTTCTTTCTAACAAATCTATCCATCTTTCTTTCTTTCTAACAAATCTATCCATCTTTCTTTCTTTCTAACAAATCTATCCATCTTTCTTTCTACCTAATCTATCCATCTTTCTACCTAACTAATCTATCCATCTTTCTTTCTAACTAATCTATCCATCTTTCTTTCTAACTAATCTATCCATCTTTCTTTCTAACTAATCTATCCATCTTTCTTTCTAACAAATCTATCCATCTTTCTTTCTATCAAATCTATCCATCTTTCTTTCTATCAAATCTATCCATCTTTCTTTCTAACAAATCTATCCATCTTTCTTTCTTTCTAACAAATCTATCCATCTTTCTTTCTTTCTAACAAATCTATCCATCTTTCTTTCTAACAAATCTATCCATCTTTCTTTCTACCTAACTAATCTATCCATCTTTCTTTCTTTCTAACTAATCTATCCATCTTTCTTTCTAACAAATCTATCCATCTTTCTTTCTAACTAGTCTATCCATCTTTCTTTCTACCTAACTAATCTATCCATCTTTCTTTCTACCTAACTAATCTATCAGTCTTTCTTTCTACTTAACTAATCTATCCATCTTTCTTTCTAACAAATCTATCCATCTTTCTAACATCTTTCATGATGCTAGCTACATGCTAATCATGCTAGCTTCTTGCTAAAAACATGCTAGCATGATGCTAGCAACATGCTAATCATGCTAGCATGATGCTAGCTACATGCTAATCATGCTAGCTTCTTGCTAAAAACATGCTAGCATGATGCTAGCTACATGCTAATCATGTTATTTTGATGCTAGCTACATGCTAATCATGCTAGCATGATGCTAGCTACATGCTAATCATGCTAGCTTCTTGCTAAAAACATGCTAGCATGATGCTAGCTACATGCTAATCATGCTAGCTTCTTGCTAAAAACATGCTAGCATGATGCTAGCAACATGCTAATCATGCTAGCATGATGCTAGCTACATGCTAATCATGCTAGCTTCTTGCTAAAAACATGCTAGCATGATGCTAGCTACATGCTAATCATGCTAGCATGATGCTAGCTACATGCTAATCATGCTAGCGTCTTGCTAAAAACATGCTAGCATGATGCTAGCAACATGCTAATCATGCTAGCATGATGCTAGCTACATGTTAATCATGCTAGCTTCTTGCTAAAAACATGCTAGCATGATGCTAGCAACATGCTAATCATGCTAGCATGATGTTAGCTACATGCTAGTCATGCTAGCTTCTTGCTAAAAACATGCTAGCATGATGCTAGCAACATGCTAATCATGCTAGCATGATGTTAGCTACATGCTAGTCATGCTAGCTTCTTGCTAAAAACATGTTAGCATGATGCTAGCAACATGCTAATCATGCTATTATGATGCTAGCTACATGCTAATCATGCTAGCTTCTTGCTAAAACATGCTAGCATGATGCTAGCAACATGTTAATCATGCTAGCATGATGCTAGCTACATGCTAGTCATGCTAGCTTCTTGCTAAAAACATGTTAGCATGATGCTAGCAACATGCTAATCATGCTATTATGATGCTAGCTACATGCTAGTCATGCTAGCTTCTTGCTAAAACATGCTAGCATGATGCTAGCAACATGCTAATCATGCTAGTATGATGCTAGCTACATGCTAGTCATGCTAGCTTCTTGTTAAAAACATGTTAGCATGATGCTAGCAACATGCTAATCATGCTATTATGATGTTAGCTACATGCTAATCATGTTAGCTTCTTGCTAAAACATTTTAGCATGATGCTAGTAACATGCTAATCATGTTAGCATTAAGCTAGCTACATGCTAGTCATGCTAGCTTCTTGTTAAAAACATGCTAGCAACGTGCTAATCATGCTATTATGATTCTAACAACATGCTAATCACGCTAACAACATGTTAATCATCTTAACTACATGCTAATCATATTAGCATCAAGCTAGCTACATGCTAATCATGTTAGCTTCTTGCCAAAAACATCTATCTATCTATCTATCTATCTATCTATCTTTCTTTCTTACTAATCTATCTTTCTAACTAATCTATCCATCTTTCTTTCTTTCTTTCTTTCTAATTCCATCTTTAAAACTTCATTCAAACTTCAAGATTATTCAAACGCTCTGGTCTGGCTTTCTCAAGCCAACTTAAAGTTTGTGTCATCAAACTTTTTTTTCTAGTTGATTCTGTTATTTTCCTGAAGCTGGTTTGAAACAATCTGTATCATATAAAGAGGTAACGTTAGGTATGGAAATAACTGTGACTTGACAAATGAGGAACACAACAAGCGTGCTGTGGTTATCTACCTCCAATTACCCACATACATCACGGGAAAAAAATCAAAAAACAAATATTAGCATAAACATGCCAACACCCACTCAATATCCACTCATGTGCGTCCTTTCAACAGCTCCTGCTGATATTTATAGAGCCCTTGCGCTTACACCCGCCCATTATGTCGATACCGTGAAGTGATTGGCTGTCGATCGGAAATAGACCGCTCTGATTGGACCAAACGAGGTGTCCGTCAACGTGTTCCACGCCGATCTCCTCAGCGGTCGCTCCTTTATTTTCCACAATAAATGACAACAAACACTTCCAACATATTAGCATTACCGTCAACAAACGACACGCTTTAACGGAACCGGTAAGAATATGTTTAGACTTGCTTTTGGTGTACTGTTTATAATATGGACAACGACTGAATGAGCGGCTAATTATTAGCAAGTCTGCTAACGTTGTATCTGCATTAGCTGGTTAGTTAAGACAGCTCGTTTTAACAAATAATTAGACTGTACGAATTCATTATATCGTGCGAATAGCTCGGGTTAGTTCGTGGTGTGAGTTTACTGCTACTGTGAATAAGTGCGCCATGTGTTTCATTGAAACCGGTGTCTGACTGAACTCAACAGGCCTGTGATTTTAAGTGATTGACATGTCACAAGAATACGTCACTTTTCATATTTACTGATCTGGATCAATAGATTTTATTTTGAGAGTACATGTTGGCTTCTTAAATGTCAACGTGCTGTCAAATACACATCGTACTATTGACTGTCTGTTAGCAGCACAGCTAACATGCTAACTGTTGTCAATGAGAGAGATTCAGTCAGAGTGAATGACAGATATACAGTAAGCAATGCAGTATTTGACTAGATAAGCTTAAATTTGGTTTCTGTTTAGTCACAGTTGTTTATTTTCTATCTGATTAGCCTTTAATATAGCCAATTTCCTCCACATAATAAAATAGCTTTGGTTTAAAATAATTTGAAGTCATATTTAGGAGATGATTGAGAAGTAATAAGTGACATGAAATAGTGAGTGTCTTGTGGTCAACGTCCCTCAAAAGCCTGATGGATCATTTTTTTTTTAACAATTATGTATAGATCATTAAGTATACCGATGTTGCTTCAGTCAATGTGTGTCTAACAATACAAAAGTTATTCTTCTGTTAACTTTATAAAATCAGTGCACATTTCACTAGTTTTTTTGTGAACCATGGCTTGAAGGTGTTTCTTTTTTTTACAATGAAATACTAAAAATACTTTTTACTTGGAAATAAGACTTACATGGAATCAGAATACAAAAGGCATTTAGTAGATTGTGTCCAACAGGTTTTTCAGCAGTTGATCATGTTGATATAAGCCTTAGAAATGAATGGATCCGATGTAATACAGTATTGCATTAGGATTTATATCCAATTTCTTCTGAATGTTTTTATTGGTTATGTCTCAGTACCATTTTCCAGTGTTTCAACAGACGATTTTGTAATGAGTGGATGAGTTGAACTAGGTGTGTTAAATAAGGGATCCATCATAATGCCCTAGGTGTCAAGTGCACTTAACAGTGACGCAATGGACACACATCGACTTAAAGCCGATTTGCAAATCTGCCTTTAAACATAAGGTGTTGTTTAAAACAAGTGAGGGTGGCATTTTAGTTAAAAAAATATATAATTACCATTTTGGCAAAGAGAGGAGAAAAATGAGTTTTCAGTCTAGAGCCATGTGCATAATATTGCTGCAGTCTTATCACATCATAAGTGCTCTTATCAGCAGTATTGTTCTGCGGTGTTCCTCCATGGCCTGTATCTGTCAGCGGCTGATATTAATAGTGTGCTGGTGATATATGAGCTCTGCTGAACACATGTACTATAGGTGCACATCACCCCACGGGACCAACTCACTCGAGAGCCGTCGGTCCCGTGAGCCGCCTTCATGAACCGTTCAGAAACATCAGGGCCAGACCTGTTTTAATCAGTAGGTTAGTGTCGTCACATACAGAAAAGCTCACTGGGATTTGAGGATACGTCCACACTAGCGTTTTTTCTTATCCAAACTAGAGCCAGGCCGATATTAGACATTTTCCAAACTATCGGTATCGGCAGTTATAATGGCCGATAAATGAATATTTCAAAAATAAAATAAAAACGGACAAAACACGCTTTAATCATCTCTCCTTGGCCTGTTAAATTGAAAATGTATGTTTTACAATTTGCAGTATGACGTTATTGCTAAATTATGGCTCATCATAGACTAGCTAACCTGACATTGTATTTATAAGGTAGCTTATAAGTAGAGCCAGACCGATATATCGGCAGACCGATATTATCGGCCGATATTAGGCATTTTCCAAATTATCGGTATCGGCAGTTATAATGGCCGATAAATGAATATTTTTCAAATAAAATAAAAACGGACGAAACACGCTTGAACCATGTCATGAGTGTTGGAGTTGTATAGTTTGTCCACCAGAGGGCACTCTACACCGTTCCTGTTGGCAACACACGTTGAGTTGGTCACGATACATACATTGCTTGAATAACAATTAAAAGAACATCCCCATCAGTTCTCTTAACTCAAATAAGCAGGACAAAATTTGTGACTATCATGTCCAGTTTAAAATAAATAAATAAATAAAATAAAATAAAATATCGGCCGATATATCGGAATATCGGATTTTAAAGCCTTCAAAATCCTTTATCGGTCGGGCTCTACTTATAAGGCAATGTACGGACTAATTATTATTTTATTTATCAGAACTTTAATATATTTTGATGTTCCTCTGTTCTGTTGTGACAATAAAAGAAACAAGTTTCTTTTTAAAATGCTTTATCATATTATTTCAGTTAAAACTCATAAAATTTCTAATAAAGTTTTGATGCATTTAATACATTCAGAAAGTTTTGGTTTGGTTTCATACAGCAATAATGCTAAAGAACTTTACTTGACTCTCCTCTTTTTCTCCGCCGTACGAGACCAATGTTTTGCTGACTTTTTTTAATGACTTTTCAAAATATTGTGGAAAGCAAAACACTGCATAATTTTATTCACATCTGCATCCATTGCATTTCGTGCTGTTTTACTCCCCTTTCCAGGTCAGAACATCTACATTTGGTAGTTTCAGCAGTGTATAGTGTAAATGCAAAAATCAGATGCAGGTCACTTTTAAAAGATGATGTCAGAAAATCGGATTTTTCAGTGTAAATGCAGCCTTTGTTCGTAAGTTTCTTATTAACAGATTCACCTGTTCCCAAATATTCCCAAATATTCTTGCAGTATTCTAAGTTTTTTATTTATTTAAAAGCTAGCAGTTCACGTCGATACTAGGGGTGTCATCAGTGATCCGTACAAAGTTGGAAAGTTTATCCATCGTAGAGTGAAAGTTTATCAATTGCACGTGCAACAATTGCTAAACGAAACGTTCAAGCAATTTTAATCCATTCAAGCGCAAGAAGAGGGAAAAGCAAGTCCTCTGTCACGCCACTGGACACATACACACAAAATGATTTTAAAATAGCCATCTCAACAATTATTCTCATAAACCCAGTCGGTTGTGTCTCAAGTAAACGTAAACACCTGAGAAAGAATATGTCGATATATTGGATCCTATAAATACCCGCTGTCACTATAATGTTCACCGAACAATAAAACACACTTTAACAAAGTTTAATCTATATTTCATTTCTACAGTAAGTGAACACTATGCAGTGTTATTTTATATTTAATAATTACATTTCTGTACCTGAAAGCTTACTTTGTTGTATGTATCTATTCTTGTATTTTGTGTATTGTTCTTATTTATTTATTGACTGTTCACTTCAATAATGTTCATTATGTTTGAACTTCATTAATTTATAAGTGTCTTTGTGTAATTGCTTAATCTAAGACATAATCATCAGATTACTCGATTATCAAAATAATCCATAGTTTTAGCCTTAAAACTAGTTTTAAGCCTTAGCCTTAACTTTAGTTTAAACTTATAGCAGTTTAATTTGTGAAGTAGAGCCAGACCGATATATCGGCAGACTGATATTATCTGCCGATATTAGGCATTTTCCAAACTATCGGTATCGGCAGTTATAATGACCGATAAATGAATATTTCAAAAATAAAATAAAAACGGACGAAACACGCTTCAACCATGTCATGAGTGTTGGAGTTGTATCGTTTGTCCACCAGAGGGCACTCTACACAGTACCTGTTGGCAACACTAGTGTAAAGATGGATCTCTCCTTGGCCTGTTATATTGAAAATGTATATTTTACAATTTGCATTATGACGTTATCCATTGCAAAATTATGGCTCATCATAGACTAGCTAGCTAATAACGTAAGTTTCCTTTTAAAATGCATTATCATATTATTTTAGTTAAAACTCATAAATAACTACAAATAACTAATGTCAGGGAAATCTGTTAATGTTTTGTTGCGCGTTTCTGAAAAAAAAAAATATCGGCCGATATATCGGATTTTAAAACCAACAAATAGTTGTATCGTATCGGCCTTCAAAATCCTTTATCGGTCGGGCGCTATTCAGTCCCTCCAGGATTTCATGATTTTTTTGTGTGATTTTTGCGATCAAAATGACTGATTTTGTGAAAAATTTGCGATTTATATATAACATTTACCATAATAGTATTCAGTCTTTCCAGAAAAACGCTGAGTTTTTTTGTGATTGTTGCGAGCAAAAAATTGATTGATTACGCGGCCTGTTTTCTTTAAAAAATGCGATGGAATATGCGGGATATTTTATGCAATTTTATGCAATGAAATTGCAGGAATTTGCAAAAATTGAGGGAACTTGCAAAAATTGCGGTTTGATGAAAAAGAGAAAAAAAGTGATTCCCCCAACATCCTGTTCTCACTAGGCTAATGTAAGAGTCATTTCTTATTACTTCCTTTGATATGCAAGCATACTACATCATAGAAAGTACTGGGAATATTTAATTTCTCATCTTGTTTTATTTCAGACTGTAACGAGTGTAAATAAGGTGTGGCCCCTTTAAGAGCTGCGCGCTCCCTGTTGAACTCTCTGCAGTGTTATATGTGCGCCTCGAACAACCCATGTGTGCGGGTAATTTCTGATTGATAATACTTCTTTTATCTTATGTTGTTTATTAAGTAACGATGTGATGGTAGAACGTGTGACAGACAGTTATACGAGTTCGATTTGTGAGATGTCAATCGCCTCCGTGAGTCTGTCTGGCGTCGCGTAATTGCGTCACTTCATAACGTTCCCATGGAAACAGGGGGAAATTGCTGCTCTTTTGTGAAGCAAACGCAACATTTTTCAACTTTCTGCTAAGATACATGTGACTTTTTTTGAAACGAAAATGCGAGGATTATGAAATCATGCAATCCCCGCATATTTTGCACGGAAATCTGCAATTTATGCGGCGAAAGTGCGGCTTATTTGAAAAAATGCGGGCCCCGCATAAATATGCGGACTTTGGCTGATTTTGCATTGAATTCAGCGATCGCATAATCGCGTTTTTCTGGAGGGACTGGCTATTGTGAAGATCCTGTTGTAACATCTTTAAGACACACGCCAGTTGCGTTAAATCGTAAACGGTTGCTAATGTAGTTGACTTTCTTTCTCTTAATTGCTGCAGGCATCTCTCAAGTAATTGAAGTGACATTTCTTTCTCTCTTAGGGTCTCTTTCTGCAGCTATTTGCATTTCAGGTCATGATGTCAGGTTTTTTTTTGCGTAAACGGTTGCTAATGTACTGTAATGTCCTCCAGTGTGACTGTACATTGGTTTAACTTCATCCATGATGTATCAGACAAGATCTGCAGTCTTGTGTAGAATCAATTGAACGTTAAGCATGTTATTCAGTTGATTTCAGACCGTATACAGCGGCTTTGAACCCACCCGCCCCTGTTTTACAGTGTTGTGTTGTGTTAAGAGCAGTTGTGCAGTTGGAGACATTAAGCCGCGCTCTGAGTAATGGCCTGACCCGAATCGAGCGCAGGTTTGAGAATGGCAACTCGCGGCTTTCTTACGAAGTCTCCATTAGAGCGTTGATGTGCCTGCCGCTGCATCTCTCTTGACTGTATCATCATGTGTCGCGTCCCGCCAGTGTTGCGCGTAAAAGCTCTCAGCGCTCGCTCTTTCAACCTTTTAGCATTTTACTCTCATTTTTGTGCCCCTCTCTTGTGGCCTTTCGCGATGGAAATGTCCCTGACAGATTTTTGGTGTTAAAGGAACTGGATCCTTGCCTTTTCTGCATCTTTTCCTCCATCACCCATTAGAGACATTCATATATGAAGCGTCTGACACTAGACATTTGTTGAGCTCTTCCTTTGACGCAGCGGGTGGCCGTTTCCATCCACCCCTGTGCAGATTTAACACCATTACCGGCTCAGCCATCAGTCTTTCTTGTCTTTTGAATGCTCGGGGTATCTAGAGCCATCCATCAATGCAGCGGGTCATCGAGTCAATTAAGTTTCCACAACATTACAGTTTTGCCTGCGCACTTTGCAGAGAAAAGTGGCTTGTGCGGTTCACCGGCTCAGTTCTCCAACAAAGTTGCTGGTCTGTAATATTCAGATGCTCATAAACGAAAAACGTTTTGAGATTGGCGCTCTAACGGAGTAACCGCTGTCAGGATGTGCTTGGCGTTCCCACGAGCGGGAAGCGTATCCCGTGTAATTGTCCAGGTTCGCTCAGGTCGACATGTAGCGCACGGTTGACCTAATTAGAGCGTGTGCTGGCAGAACGCTGGATCCCGTCCCATGGTGCAACGGTGCCCTTCGTCGTCATGTGTTGGTGTGTGGATTGTGATTTTGAGTTGATTTTCTTTCTTTTAATTGCTGCAGGCATCTCTCAAGTAATTGAAGTGACATTTCTTTCTCTCTTAGGGTCTCTTTCTGCGGCTATTTGCATTTCAGGTCATGATGTCAGATTTTCCTGCTTTATTTTGTGTTGAGTTTTTCTAGCAAATGTTGGGAATATTGAGAATTGTAAATGGTCAACCGTTTAAGATGCCATATGCTTTTGTTTTATTCAAATTGGGGATGGGCAACGATTAATCACGATTAATCGCTTTCAAAATAAAAGTTTGTGTTTACATAATATATGTGTGTGTAGTGTGTATAATTAATTTGTATATATAAATACCCACACATGCATGTATATATTTTAGAAAAATGTGTTATTAATATATAAATTATTAATATTTATATATAATATTAATTGTGAATAAATATATATAAAATATATACATGCACATATTTCTTAAATATATACATGCATGTGTGGGTATTTATATATACAAATTAATTATACTCACTACATATATATTTTGGATGCGATTAATCGCAATTAATCGTTGCCCATCCCTATTCAAATGATGATTTATCTATTATTTTTAGAAGAGCTGCACAATTAATCATTAAAGGATCTCAATCTTGATTTAAAAACACGTGTATGATTTTATTTCTAATTGACAATGATGCGTCTCTGTCTATTAAACCTTTGACAAATACGATCACAGCGAACATTCAGATCTGCGTTCTGAGCTACAGAGAGCCGTCATGTATACATTGTATAGATATGAAGCTTCACATAGTCTTTTCAAACACAGTATCATAATTTATGTTACGATAATTCAAATGATCACAGAAGTCCTGAATAAAAGTTTATAGTAGTTCAGAATCAGAAATAAACACAAATTTATACAGTAGTGATAAAAATAGAGTAAATCAGCATTTGAAAGCAACTTAGATGCTTCAAAAAATGATTATTTCACTTGCATGTGATGATGATAATGTATTTGAGATTGAATCCTTCATTCAAGAGATTCATGCAAAAATGCTGATTCATACTGTAATGAAGTTTTTATTAGGGATGCATGATATATCGGCTACCATATCGTCATCGGCCGATCATATTTATTGTTACCGTTATTGTCCGATATATTAAAGCTGATATGGTTTATTTTCTTCAGCCGAAACTCTTCTGATGCACACTGTTCGAAGTGCTTGAAATATGATTGGAATCACTTAGAAAAAGTGCAACATGTGCATATAGGGTACAAAAAAATATAATGAACATGTGCTTGGGAAGTGGCTTTTAATAATAGAACTTGCTTTTGTAATCATTCTCTCAAAAATGATAAAATTCGGATTTAGATTTATTGGCCAACATTAGAGCCCCGACCGATAAAGGATTTTGAAGGCCGATACCGATACAAATATTTGTTGGTTTTAAAATCCGATATATCGGCCGATATTTAAAAAAAGAAATATTTCAGAAACGCGCAACAAAACATTAACAGATTTCCCTAACATTAGTTATTTGAGTTTTAACTAAAATAATATAATGCATTTAAAAAAAAACTTGTTTCTTTTATTGTCACAACAAAACAGACGGATGATAGTGGCGTTAGCTAGCTTTGTGGTTAGCTAGTCTATGATGAGCCATAATTTAGCAATGGATAACGTCATACTGCAAAATTGTAAAACATAAATTTTCAATATAACAGGCCGAGGAGAGATGATACGTCTCATTGCTGTAACTGTCACGGGCTATTAAAGAAATACTTCAGTCACATTGTCAAAAGTTAAAAGGACAGTGAGTCAACTACTGTAACAACGTAACGTAACTTTTACTAGCTAATTCCGCTTCACTCTCGGCTTATTTAACAGCAAAACTGGACATGATAGTCACAAATTTAGTCATGCTTATTTGAGTTAAGAGAACTGATGCGGATGTTCTTTTAATTATTATTCAAGCAATGTATGTCTCGTGACCAACTCAAACGGGACGGTGTAGAGCGCCCTCTGGTGGACAAACCATACAACTCCAACACTCATGACATCGTTCAAGCGTGTTTTGTCCGTTTTTATTTTATTTTTGAAATATTCATTTATCGGCCATTATAACTGCCGAGACCGATAGTTTGGAAAATGCCTAATATCGGCCGATAATATCGGTCTGGCTCTAGCCAACATATCGGCTTTCAAAATGATCGTTTACCGGTATCGGCTATGTCTATTTAAAATTGTGTTATTTTAAACAACGTCAGCAAAAAGTGATTTTCAATTTATTCAGATTGAATCGTGCCGGTCTACTAGGAAGTGTTTTATAAAAACAGCTGAGAGTGTGATAGATGAACGTCCATGGAGCAAGAGCCGAACTTCATGAATGATTCTGTTGAGTTTCTCCAGGCGTAACGTTAGATTGACATTGCAGGTGTGACAGCAGAGGTGGGTCTGTTGTGTTCGACTAGCAGGAGAGTTTCCATTCCTGTCACTTTCACTTTCTTTCTTTTGAGTTTTGTCAGCAATTTTTAGACTGCTTTAGTTTTACTCAATAAGAAAAGTGTTTCTTACTACTCTAAATGCCAATGCGTCCCGCCATCATCATCGCAGGGTAACGGCTTCTCATCACTTGTGTTTTGCATTTTCACAAGACTAAACTGAGATTTGTTTACACTCCCAATAACATATCATTTGGCTTGTACTACATGATATCACTAAATATTAATCTATGACATTTCATATTTTGGCTTTTGTAAAAAAGAAAACGAACAGTGTCTGCGCTTTCTGCCATCTTGGTCTCCATGTACCACATTGTGTCACAAAAATGAACTAAAAAACATAAAATTTGGAACTGAAGCTCATATGTGCATTCGTCACATGCTAGAACAAATCTCAAAACGACTGAAAGAACAAAATGATGACTAAATGACAGAATTATCAATTTGGGGTGAACTATCTCTTTAAATTGAGCTAAAAGGACTGATAAATATGGATAATAGGACTGATATTAGTACCTGCAAGCTGTATGTGTGTCTTGGCAACAATACAGTGAGGTTTAGTTCATTTTTGTGACACGTTGTGGTACATGGACACTAAGTTGGCAGAAAGCGCACACCAAGTGCTGGTCGGTTTGACCAAAAATTTATATCACTTTTTTTAGTAGTTAACTTTTGAAAAACCTTTGCTGATTATTTACTCACCCCCATGTCATCCAAGATGTCCATGTCTTTCTTTCTTCAGGCGAAAAGAAATTAAGGTTTTTAATGAAAACATTCCAGGATTTTTCTCCATATAATGGACTTCAATGGGGTCCAAACGGTTCAAGGTCCAAAATACAGTTTCAGTGCAAACTACAAACTGTTCAAAGGGCTTTAAACGATTCCAGACGATGAATAAGGGTCTTATCAAGTGAAACGATCGCTCATTTAATAAATAAATAACAAAGTTTAAGTTTTATAAGCACAAATGCTCGCTTTGCTCTGTTCTGCGACGCACGTTTGTGACTCTCCTCTTTGAACTCGTTCAAATCAAAATGAAGGACTCTTTTTTCCGAGTCGTTTGGTTCATTCAACGAACGAATTGACTTGGGAAAAGATTTGTTCATTTTGATTTGAACAGGTGAGTCACAAACGTGCGTCGCACAACAGAGCAAGGCGAGCATTTGAGCTTATAAAACTTAAACTTTGTTATTTATTTATTAAATGAGCAATCATTTCGCTTGATAAGACCCTTATTCATCGTCTGGAATCGTTTAAAGCCCTTTGAACAGTTTGTAGTTTGCACTGAAACTGTCTTTTGGACCTAGAACCGTTTGGACCCCATTGAAGTCCATTATATGGAGAAAAATCCTGGAATGTTTTTTTATCAAAAACCTTAATTTCTTTTCGACTGAAGAAAGAAAGACACGGACATCTTGGATGACATGGGGGTGAGTAAACCATCAAAGTATCAAAAGTGAACTACTCCTTTAAATCCCTTCCACACACACACACACACACACACAAAAAGTCCAAACTTTGCGTCTGGACCTTTTCACGAGACCGCAGTAAGTCCCATACACGCATTCGCTCGCGTACATACAGAAGAATAATGTGGTGAGTGAGCCAATCACATCAAATGAAGCAGAATTAGCCTGGATGGAGTAAGTGCCGATGGCTTCATGCGATCGAACGTTTCTCAGCCTGTAATTGTCGTGTGACCCGAGGACAGAGTAGCGCTGGCAGTAAATGTGCATAAAGCCTCGCATCGCATGCCGTTTTCTGTCCCCCACCTGTCCTGTGCTACAGAAGCAGCATGTCACGGTGAAGAGGAACACTGTCGCTGCTCGCTGACACATCCTAAACCAGATCGGCATCTTTCCCCTGCTCTAATGAGGATGGAGAACAGTGTCCGCCGAGCGCTGTCACGTCCCGATGAAGGCTCTTCTCCTGCTCGGCCTCCGGGGACCTCATTAGGCCTTTTTTTTTTTTTTTTTTTTTTTTACCGTCTCCATGCAGGAATCACATCGTTCCTTAGGGAAAAATGTAAATAAACGCGTTTGTCACTTAGCTCCCTCCCTATTTTGCTTTTTCCAGGAAGAGAAATTGCATTGTGAGGCTTAATTAGTAAGCACTGCCATTATGCGTTCTTTATAATGTAAATGAAGCGGCCGAGCGTTTGGAGAACTGTTGTCTCGCAAGCTTTGTGCCAGGTGTTTTCTGGCTGAATGCTGGTGGTGCTTTTTTTTTTTTTCATTCCCGCGCTAAAGAAAAAGACAACTGTACTGTGAAATCGTAGGACGAGCTATAATTATTTGACAGATGATTTTTTTTTTTCTCTCCCCTCCTCTCCGATCCACAGCTTTAGCGCTGTGAGTGACGACGCTACTTTGATTTCCTTTGTTGCGGTCGAGCTCAATGGTTTTCCGAACGCTGTGGCTGTCAAGCGTCGGGATTCTCTTATTCTCTCGCCTCTCCTCTTTTCCCGAGAACTCGAATCCCGGAAATCTAGGAGTTGGAACGGGGCGTGCGCTCCTCCCGAGGGGTTAGCGCTTGATTAATATTGAAAATCTATAAGTCTTCCCCCTTAGCGGCAGGTTTTATGAGAGGAAATGTGGAATGATAATCTTGCCCACCTGCTCCCGCCATCCACACCGGCAGCACGAGCGAGGGATGATGATGAGGGAGATCTGGGAAGGATTATGACTTGGAAATTGACAGTGACTGAGGACGAGGCCGCAGTCCATCCTGGGCTTGAGTTGATTTATTCGGGAGGAACTTTTGCTGTCTCTCTTTGTCCTGCAAATCTGGCCTGAATCTTGAGTTGTGTCAGCCAATCGGATTTAGCATCGCCTGTCTGTCATGTTTTCAGTATTAAATAATATATGAGATTAAAGTTAAGATATGAACCCTTCAGTTTTTCCCCGTGATTCATGGGTCCATGTTTCAGCTGATATTTGGCCATTATATGAACAACAGAAGTTCCTCCTTCAGTCATTTCCAAAATCTATTTTCAAGTGATGCTTTGGTGGGAGGAATTACGTAATTGTTATTTGAGTGGCTGGGTTAATTATAGTATTATAGTGTATATTAGAGCCTGACCGATGAAGGATTTTAAAGGCCGATACCGATACAACTATTTGTTGGTTTTAAAATCCGATATATCGGCCGATATATATATTTTTTATCAACACGAGTGTTGCCAACAGGAATGGTGTAGAGTGCCCTCTGGTGGACAAACGATACAACTCCAACACTCGTGACATGGTTGAAGCGTGTTTCGTCCGTTTTTATTTTATTTTTGAAATATTCATTTATCGGCCATTATAACTGCCGATACCGATAGTTTGGAAAATGCCTGATATCGGCAGATAATATCGGACTGCCGATATATCGGTCTGGCTCTAGCCAACATATCGGTTATCGGCTTTCAAATATAAAGAAATATCGGTTATCTGTATATACTGTATATTAGGGTTGTGCCGATAGACGATAGTATCGTGTATCGACGATAGTCTGACATATCGCCGATGGCAGATGCCTTTGACGATATCAATACGATAATTGGCTCGTTTTACCATAATGTATTAAATTATTATTATTAGGCCTATTATTATTATTATTATAAAGCTAGTATTGTTATTAAACGAATATTAGGAACTACAATTAATTTGCCTTGCCTAAATTTACAACGACATCACCTCATAACAATTGCAACAACACGCACTAATGAGGACTCCTCTAAGAGAATGTTTTTAAAACAGACTAAAAAACATCCCACATCAAAATTCAATCGCAAGGTGATCCATTCACAAATTATCAAGTGTGCTCGTTTTAACAGACGCAAAATTCAATTTCCTACAGATCCAAGATGAAAACGGCATCGTTGTTCGTCAGTATTTGTTTCTGTAAGTGTAACACATTAACAAAACGTTTAATGACACTAACACAAAAAACAATACAATTACTAAATAGTATTAATAATAATATCACTAAAATAGTATTATAGTTACCGTTATCATCGTCGTCTCTGAGGGAACGCGGCGTTAATGCAGATGCCGAAAGCAGTCCGTTTTTACTTTCACTTTCAGAGATTGAGCGCGTTTACTTGCGACGACGTTCTTAACCTGATTATGTTGAATAAACTTGACAATGCATGTGGTCATGTAAACGTTTCCTTTATCAGAGTCAAGTCATCAGTATAAATATAAACCGATCGACTCAGCTTGACGTTTGGCCCTTGCTCTTGTTTCTATCGGCATTTAAAACACATTAACCCGCGTACTTCGTGCTTACTGAAGTGCGCATGTGAAGTGCGCAGAGAGCGCACTGGTAGGGGGGCACATATCGCAAACTCCGACTCTTTCTGACCCAAGAAATTATTAAAACGTGTTTTCATCTCGTGCAGAAATAGACCAAAATGCTGCATGTAATGGCATGAGAATAGGCTAATGTGTCCGTAAATTTCCCGTTGACAAACAAAAGGATTAGGATCTCTTTTTTTTTACTTCACTATACCAGGAAATAATCTGATCCTATTAATAAACACTCCACCTTTGCTAGCAAAATAGAAAAAAGATTCTCGTATATAAAACGAAGTAGGCTAATAAAACAAGCAAATTAATGAGTAGGCTAAATAATCAAGTTAATAATCAAATAAGTTAGCCCCGCCCCCTCACGATAATATCGTGTATCGGCGATCTCACAGGCTGACGATAGGACGATATGAAAATGGAGCATATCGCCCAACACTACTGTATATATATATATTTATATATACAGTATATACCGATAACCGATATTTCTTTATATTTTAATATATTTTAATATTTCTTTATATATATATAGGGCTGGCCTGGTATGATACACCTAGCTTATATCATGATGTGATGCTTTTACAATACTCCGATAGTCGATACGATATGTATTAAGTTTTAAGAATTGTAATTCTACAATAGAGCCAGACCGATATATCGGCCGATATTAGGCATTTTCCATAATATCAGTATCGGCAGTTATAATGGCCGATAAATAAATATTTCAAAAATAAAAATAAAACGGACAAAACATGCTTAAATCATCTCTCCTTGGCCTGATATAGTGTTATATCATCAGTGGAAGAACGCTAACGTTAACATTAATGAGCTTGTAAACCACAATGAACTTTTTCTGCCTAAATAAAGTAATGATTACTGTATTTATAACTAGCATATCTCTAGTTACAGTCCCTGCATTGTAAAATGTAAGTTATACTTGCGAGGAGTGAACATTTAGACCTAGAGAAAAAGTATCAGACGTATCTTGTGCAGAAAAGTTGTGCAGAAATCCAACAATATTTAATATGAAAAAAATATCGGCCGATATATCGGAATATCGGATTTTAAAACCCAAAAATATTGTACAAGTATTGCGATTTCAATATTACGATGTTTTGAGATTTTGATATATCTGTTCGAGCACAGGAAGTCGTGAAAGAGAACTCGACTGAGCATTCACAAGCTGTCTGAGAAGCGGCTTTCTAGGTGCGCGCTTCACACAAAACTTGAATCGAGTTCTCACAATAGTTCGAGGAATTGATTTATTTTTCCAGCCCTGTGCGTTGAGAGGGATGTGTGACACGAGAGGACGACAGAGACCGTCTCTCTGTCCAATATCTTCATGTTTCTCCTGACGTTCCAAAGCAATTGAAGAGCACATTTTATCTTCCGGAGGTGCAACATTTTAAGGTTATATTCAAACCAAACTGTTTGTGAAATCTGAATCTATACTACCACAAATACTTGGGTGCTGCTGATATAATATGCATTGTGATTTTTTTTTTTTTTTGCGATTCACATTACTATGTGCTATACAAATAAACTTGGCATGTCTAACAAACACAAACTGTGTTAATTTGACGAGCAACCTACACCATTTTTCTAAAGGAAACATATTATTGGATTGTCCTACAAGCGGAATGCTCGTTTATGAAGGATAGCTATATTTAATAAGATTATGCCTGAAACCTGTTTTTTTTTTATCAATCTTGTATTTATATAATATTTGTATATTTGTAATTGAATTTTTGCCATGAATACTGCTGACATGGCATTAAACAAAAGAATCTGAATGTGATCCACAGTAAAGGACAGTTTATAATCCCCTGCGAAAAGGTGAAGATTAGTGAAAGGAAACGAGAGCTAGCATGTGAATAACTCTCTGATGGTGTGCAGGTGTTGCGGTGTGAAGCTGTTGCAGGTGCGTGGAGTGTGTGTTTCCCATTATCGCACCAGCACATGGAGACGTTCCTCCTCTCTAAGTGCCCAGTCTTGTTGGCTAATGTTTTGAGAAACATCCTGTTTAGTGACACGAGCCCTCGTCAGTCTTGACTCTTGAATTCACCGGCGCGCGCGCGTGTTAAAGCGAAGATGGAGCGACCAACCCGCCATGCTGTGATGTTGGCTCAGGGTTTTTTTGGAAGGTCACGCCGCAGTTGTTGGCAGTTTCTCCACCCGTGTGCCCTGATGTGTTGACACTTCTCGCCCACACACACACACATCGCTCACACCTCCGCCTGTCAGTCTGACTTCACCACCTGAACACGGGTAATAAACTTGTGCGGCAGCTCAATGACACGTGTGTCAATTTGGGTCGTGTTTTCAGCACCTCATTGTTTCTTTGAGCAATTACAGATACACACCTCAGAACCAAAGATGGAGCGTGTGTGTGTGTGTGTGAAATCATCAAATATTAACATTTTAAATGCGAGACTCGCGGCTATTTGCTCACGTTTGTCAATAAAACAGTGCACAAATACAGCTTGCATAATGTTTCTCATCATCTTCTCATTATTAGGATATTATGTGCTGCTGCGTTATTACTTGTCGCATTGTTTTTTCCGAGGACTAATGTAACAGCATTCGGTGAACGCACGCTTTTCCAGCTCTGTGGTGCTTCATTGAAAACAGATATTAGTGCATCCATGTTACGCTGCAGCTGCTGTAATTGTCTGCGAGACACGAGGTGTCCGTTGCGGGAGCAAATCTTCATCTCCTCTCGTTGAGTAATAGTTCACACACACACAATTGAAATAAATTGATTATGGGGTGAAGATTCCTGCGTGCAGTTTATCAGCGGTGCAATTATTTCAGTGCAGTGGAAGTGTAAAGATGTGAGCCCAACTAAATGACAATTTTGCTTTAATTATATGTAAATTACAGTGAGGTTTCTTCACGACCATTTTTTTTAGTGGCGTTATTACCTTATTTATGTTGCATGTGCATCGGTTATTTATAACGCTGTGTTTATTTTAACAGCTTTCTGTTGCCACTGTGTTTTGTTATTGGTTGTGGATTTTTAAAATTCAATTAATATTCATTGATCAGTATTTTATGATGAGAACAAACCTTGAATTGAGTTGAATAATGAATTACACTTGTCGTAGCCCTCAAGCCGTATTCACTTTATAGCCCTTAATCCTGTAATTGTGGACAAATGTGTGATCCTAATTTTTATTTATTATAAATCTTATATCACTGTCTTCGATAAAGTTTTGTCTATCCATCTATTGTGTTTTTTTAAATTTTGGGGGTGTTTTTGAATTTATTTACTTCAAAAAGTACCATATTTTCTATTTAAATTATGCTTATTTTTTTATCTACATTAAAATATCATTCCAATAAGTTATTAGAGCTAAAACCTAAAGATGAAGTGACTTTGCTGTTATTTTGGCTTATTTTAGAATGCCCTAAATTACATTTTTTCCCATTCATTTAATTTCATTTCTATGGGTGCCCATTTTTGACCCAAATACAAGATAAAGGAGTTTTTGTTTTTCACCCACTTAACATTGTAGAATTGAGTAAAAAAAAAATGTGTGTCTTCAGGAGGCAAACTTAGGAAAACTAGCCAAGTCTTGTACCGCTCAGATCAAGGGAAGTATTTTTTTAAAAATAAATCAACTATTTTGCCCACATTTGTCCAGAATACGGTTTTAGGGTTAATCCGAGTGGTTTCATAATTGACGAATTCGCAACATTGAACTGAATTGAATCAACATCGACCTGAATTGATCCGAATAATAACACTATCGTCCGTTTAGAGCAGCAGAATCTGAATAAGTCTCGCATTTGATGACGTTATTTTCCTGTTCATCAACGTGAAGCTGCTTTGAAGCGATCTGTATTGTATAAAGCGCTGTAGAAATGAAGCAGACTTGACTTGTTTTGGGCTTGTTGGGAGTGTTTTAGAGCGTTTAATCTAAAAACGGCTCACATTTGAAATATTTGCTGGCTTTGAAACGATCCGCACTGGATAAAGCACTATGGAAATAAAAGTGACTTGGGTTGTTTGGAGTGTTTTATCCACTTATTGATGCATTTGAAATATTTGCTGGCTTTGAAACGATCTGTGTTACGGAAATAAAGGTGACTTGGGATGTTGGGAGTGTTTCAGAGCTTTGATTGAATGTTGCTAATCTCAATGACTGTCCGTATGCAAACGGCAATTGAAAAGCACCCTACAATTATTGATTAAACCCTCTTGAAATAGATCTGGCGTGTGACCCGGCCTCTGTAGAGTAGACCACCAGCCCTTCCCAATCCCAACAACCCGCACGGGGGGGTATTTTTGGGGTTGGGGGTGAAGGTAAACCACCCACGTCTCCCCCCGACACCTCGGGCTCGGCTGTTTGGCTAATGAAGAGCTCAATTTAGCCAGTGACGTGCCGCGAGCAGAGTCGCGCGCTCTGACTGGCTGAGCGCTAATGACATCACGCTGGCCAGCCGTTGATTTGCCGCTGTCTCTGAGGCTTCGGGCGAGAGTCTCAGCCATGGGCTTGGAGAGTTAGACGCATGCAGAGAAGCTCTCGCTGAAGACTGAGACACAGAGAGGAGGAGGAGGAGGAGGAAGAGGAGGAGGTGCTGCTTTAGGGAGCGCAGAAGCCCATGCAGTCTCTGGTAATATGGAAACTAACCCCCTGATCCATGGAAATAATGACAGCGAACATGTGTCAGGTGAGTGTTCGATGCGGACGCACAGGTGTAGTTGTTCGAAACTTCGCTCGAGGCAGGAGTTCAAGTTTCAGGGGCAATTTGCTTGCTAAATGCATAAATGTGACTGTAAATGAATACGGTGCTGCTTTATTTGTTGTTATGAATGTGATTGAGACGTTTTCCAGCGTTGCAGTGGATAAAAGCGTGTGTTAAATGTGTAAACGAGTGTGTTGTTGCTCGAGGTGAACAGTAACGTCTCTTCAGATCTCAGTTCATTGTGATGGAGATGTTCTCCAGTTCGGTGTTGTAGTGGATAAAAGCGTGTGCTAAATGCATAAATGCATATGCTCTAGGCTAGTTGTTGCCTTTGTGGGGAGGCGACTGTGCTTCTGCGTCTCGTCCAAACTCGTTCTCCGCTCCGGTGTTGTAGTGCTGAGCTGGTTGCGAGTCGGGTGAGGTGAGGACATTCATGTTAATGTACGAGCGCTGCCGTTTACTGTAACGGGTGCTGTGAAGTGCACTCGACTGGTTGTATATCAGTGTGAAGTTTGGCGTGTGTGTGTGTGTGTGGAGATGGGCTTTGTTCAATGTGTTTCATGCGGTCGTGTAATCGGTCTTGTGAACGGCATCCGAGTGTCAGATTTACAAACGCATTTCCATTTGTATGTTAAATTTAAACTTGACTTTTACGTTTTTTTCTGACGCTATTGTCTTTTCAGAGCCGCTTTAAAGCTGAATGTCTCATTTGATGAAGTTTGCATCTGTTATTTCCCTGTTTATTACTGTGAAGCTGCTTTGAAACGATCCGTACTGTATGTAATTCAGTTTTTTTTTCTGCATAAGATCAATCAAACACTGATATTTGAGCTGGACCGAAAGTAATACTGAAAACCAACAGCATGACAGATGTGAAATGAATCTTCAATGCACCTTTGAATTTTGCATATATGTATGATACTAAAAATTCATTAGTAAGTACTAAGCGCTGTAGAAATGAAGCATTTATTTATTCAAATCAGAATTCGAAACAATAATTTCATAATAAACTGTATTTTTAGGCAGCTGTCAATCATCTGAGCATAATCGGCTGAAATTAATGAATGAGGCTCGTGTTAATAAGTACGCCGTGGTTATGAATGAAAATCTCAGTAACAAAAAGCTATATTTATTAAATGCAATCACTAATTAAGAGCATAGATTACACTTGATGATGCATCTGCAAAATGCAAATAAATGATTACAGTATTCACTGTTAATTTTAGTTTTTTTGTTTTACACACAGTCCTCAGTTTTTCAGGCTCATATGTGTTGAACAAACTGGCGATCCCAACAGCGGCGCTCGTCTCACTCCACAAAACGGCACGCAGAACACACGGCTTATTTGTCTAAGCTGACAAAATCAATACATGTGCGGCGCTCGGCTGACAGCAACACCTATGTCTCATTTCGAAGTGAGCTTTCAGGGGTTCGGATTGATAGTGCCATCGAACTGTGTATTTCTCTTTTTTTTAATTTTCCCAATCCTCCTGTCAGCAGTTCCCGGCGCGCTCGACCGTGAGACGTCTCATTCAAACATCGTTTCTGTCTGCTACACACGGGCCTATTAAAATACTGATTTCATGTGTGTTTTACATTCTGTGTCCTTGTTTTAAAGGTGTGTGTCCATGCAAACGTATGGTGTCACCAGATCCTGGCACTCCTCTTTGTCCCCTGTCGAGTGTCCATCTTTGCTGGCGTCCGGTTCGGATGAGAGAACGAGCTGTTTCTCTCTGCGTTACGGCCCGGATGCGTTTGGAAGGGAATATGGGAGGTTGCACAATTCATTTTGAAGGATGTTTGTGAGGATGGCGAGCCGTCACTCCCACACGCGGCAAACAGACGCAGTGATTTGACAGCTACCTGTGTGTGTGTGTGTGTGTGGGTGCGCATTGACAACACACACACCCTGAGGCTTCAGATCTCATGAATATCAATCAGCCGCGGCCATCAGCCTCTTAAATAATGCAGAAGCAGCGCCTCGCTGATAAATGCGTTGCGTTGTCAGCGCTCTGCCCCGGCGAGTGTTTGCTTCCTGAACCCTCTTTCATCTCTGGCCTTGTTTTCATGCCGTTTTACTAAAGGTCAAAGTGCATCGCAGGGAAATATTCAACGATGTGCTAGTCCGTTCTGCATTAGAACTCATTCAGAAACCACAAAACTGGCGATTAAAGTGTTTTCTATGTTCTGACCGGGCTTATTTAGTAAGATCATGCTTGAAAATTTTTATTTTTTATTCATGCTAATTAAAGTATAATATGAGTTGTCTTTGTTTGCTTGGTATTTATATGATATTTGTGTTTTTGTAATTGGATTTTCGCCTTGAAAATAGCCTTGGATGCTGAGATGGCGTCTATCTCTCTGTGTTTGCAGGTTCTTGAAGGACATGAGAGGCTTGTTGGCGGCCGGCGCTGTTGTGATCTGGCTGTGGTGCTGGTGAAGAGGACATGGGCCGCCGCTTCAACTCATGCAACAACACGCTCAACAGCGCCACTGAAACGGACCAGGGTTCGGTCTTCACGCCAGGACGACGTCAACAGGCCGCCATCGGGTAAAAAAGCTGAAAAACTCTCGTTTAGTCAAGTTTTTAGTATCCACCAACATGTTCTTTATCCCCGAAGCATGTTTTATTATGTTGCGCTGGGTTTAACCCAGTGAGAAACGTTTTTATCTTCAAAACTTCTGCAAAAATTTAGTTTAAAAACATGATATAGTTTACATTAATTTTTTTTTGGTTTGGTTTTTAACACTACACTGTAAAAAAAATGTTTTCAAGGCTTGTTATCACACCATTTTTTCTTTTGTCAAATCAATTTAAATTTATTTAGTTCAGATAACTTATTATTTTGAGTTTCTGATGATTTTGCATTAACTCCCTTTTTCCAATTTTAAGGCAACCAGATTTCTTAATTTTTTAAGTTAAACCAACAATATTTTTTTACAGTGTGTGCACTGAATTACATTTTGTTAGCATTGCTTGTGCAGTTTTTTTTTCTGCATAAGATCAATTTCATAACTGCAATCAAACACTTGAGATTTGAGCTGGACACAAAATAATACTAAAAACTATAACGGCATGACGGATGTGAAATGAATCCTCATTGCACCTTTGAAGAAAATGTAATAATAAAAAAAATCCACTGTTGCTTTCAGGCAACACACTTCCTCAAAATCATACAAATAATTCATACTTAATGAAATTTTAAAGCTAATGATGCTTTCTTACTCGATTCTTCTTCTTTTTTACCCATTGAAAAAAAAAACCTATTAAAAAAAAAAAACAACCATTACCCATTTTTTTTGGTTTTACCCAACCCCCCCCCCCCAAAAAAAAAAAATGTGTTTTAAAACACCATCATATAGTGTGACGAAGAGAGAGAGATAGCTTTCTGCTTGTCTATAAAAGTATTTTTTTATTTAATAGTTAAGTCATTTTGATTGAAACGCCATCCCCGTCGCTCTTTAGGTAGATGTTGGATGCTAACGCCGGCAGCGTTCACAGGTTTCACCGCCGTCTGGATGAGGTGTCGTCTCGGTGGGGATTTGGACCGCCGCGCGTGTTAGAAATCTCACTCTGTGCTAACGTGTTAATGAAAGTCTGAGACTGGTGTAATTCTCATTAACTCATTTTGCCCTTCAGATTCTCGTGCAAGACACTCGGCTCATAATTGCTAGAGGTTAATTGGTTTGGGTGAACAGCACTCATGCACACCGTCTCCCTAGAGAACTCAATTACGTCAGTGAAGACGTCATGCATTTAAAAAAAAAAAAAAATCATGCTTTTTATGCTCATATTGACCGATTTGCAGCAAATACATACGGTTTGTACTAGTTAAATCATGAAAAGCACAAACGCTTGACATTAAAATGTGATTAATAGGGGTGTCACAATACAAAAATGCAGCAAAATAAACATTACTGTGCACGTTTACTGTCAGTACTGCATTAAACTACTATATATAATGTATAATAATGCAATATTTGTGGGTCCTGATAATGCAAAATGTCTGATGTTACCTGTAAAAATTGGTAAATATCTAAAATAATTCTGTTTTCAGCTTCAGAATCGTGGTGTCTCTTTTGTCCTGTGCTTTGTGTTTCAGCACCAAGTCTATTAATGTAAAAACAAATTTAGCATTTTAATCAACACTTAACCTTTTATCATATGTCGTGGAGTATCGCAATAATATGGTATCGTGAGTTCAATATCGTGAAATGTGACGTATGCAGCCACTGATGATATTAGAGGTAGTTTCTTTAATTATTATGCATTATAATAATCCAAGCGTGTGTTTTAGGTTCCAGGCTCTTGGTAGACGCCTCAAGTAGCCGTGTCTGATGAGGATGTCTGATACTGTCAGTGAGACTATGAGAGCTCTGGACGAAAACACCTCGAGCGCAGCCGATGCCGTCACGTCACAGAACCAAAGCCGCCACGAAGACTGCAGCGACGACAGGGCAGAGACGCAGGTAATGTGTGTCAGGACAAAAGCGGCTCGCTATCCTTCAGAGCCGCTCATTTCAGTTCAGGTTTCCAGCGTAAAGAGCAAAAATCACAAACGGATAAAAGTTTTGGTAACGTTTACATGTACAACTAATAATGAACTGCACGTGTACAGCATTTAGTAATTTCAGCATTTACAAACATTAGTTAATGCACTGTGAATTATTAACAAAGATTAACAAATACATTATTTCTCATGGTTAGTACATTAAGGCGAGACTAGCAGATTTTTTAACTAGCAGATATCACCATGAAACTTTCCCAGTTTATTACCTACATTAAGATGAGAAAAAAATATATATTACAAGTTTTCTGTAATTTAATGTTTAAATATGCAAATTAGGCCTTATCTCATTAAATATGCACTAATTTGCATTCATTTTAAAAAGTGAAATCTGAGAATTGGATAAAGCCAGGTTCAAAATTCTTTTTTTATTGTGTTCACATATTAGATGAGGGACAAAAATTACAGAGGGATTTATGGATATCTTTTGTTATCCTGTAAATCAGAATATACTGCCAATTGCCTTAAAAAAATTATTTTCGCCATGTTTTTTTGGAATAAAATGTTATATAAATTAGGGATGGGCAATGATTAATCGCTATTAATCGCATCCAAAATAAAAGTTTGTGTTTACATAATATATGTGTGTGTAGTGTGTATAATTAATATGTATATATAAATACCCACACATGCATGTATATATTTAAGAAATATGTGCATGTATATATTTATTCACAATTAATATTATATATAAATATAAATATTTGATATATTAAAAACACATTTTTCTCAAGTATATACATGCATGTGTGGGTTTTTATATATAAACATTAATTATACACACCACACACACATATATTATGTAAACACAAACTTTTATTTTGGATGCGATTAATCGCGATTAATCGTTGCCCATCCCTAATATAAATCAGGCTAGGAATAATATACTTACAAATCCCTCTGTAAATGTCTTCATAATATAACTAGGTACAAGACTGGAAAGTTTGATGTGTATCGGTGTTATTGAAGTGGAGATTTCGGACTTGGAGTGTGAGAGAAAAGTCATTTTGAGAAGACTGGCCTTAGCCAATGAGATCGCGCATTTAGAGTTAAATCCCCCCTTTTACTTTCACGATTGGCTGCTGATGGAAAGGAAATTACCATATTTGGATAAGAGAAAGAGCTGTGTGTGTGATGACAGGGTGCAGATCGCGATCGCTGAGCACCAGGATGATTAATAACGACAACTTTTGAAGAATTTACAGAAATCTGCAGACGCAAACAGACAAAGTGTAGTAAAATAAAGACCTTAATGTGTATTTCAGACTTTTTTTCACCACAAGTCTGAAAGAAGACATATCCCAAAATCTCAAAATTGACCAGTGAAAAAAAAAACGATGTTTTTGCCTGCCGTGTCTCGCCTTCACTAATGAACCTTATTGTAAGAGTTACTAAGACTAATAATACAATAATATTATTATTTTGCGCGCAGCTGCTTATGTAATGCTCTGCAGTGATTGGATTTAGATAAAGGTAAATATTTATGAAAAAATAGCACATTCATATCCGATCGATGGTTAACCCTGCACACGGTACATTGTTCTTCGCACATATTGATCATTATAGTTAGTTCTGTCCCTTTGTTTGTTCGGAGAGCAAGGGTCAGCAAAACAAACGACCGAAGCGATTGTTCTGTTTAGCCACAGAAGCCCACAGGACTGGAGCGATCAATCGGCGGGTAATTGTGTTATGAGAAGCGGCAGACATGGAGCGACTCAGCCGTCTTCAGATGGGGAAGGTTACAGCGCTGAGAGTTTCTCTCTGATACGATGACACTTCCCTCTTTCTTTTCGTTTAATTCCCTTTGTCATCTTTGAAAAGCGCCAGTGAAAGGAAAGCGGATGACCGAGTCAACAGCCGTGAACGTCCCGCATGTCGCCCGAAGGGACTCAGCGAGGGTCTTTATGGCCATCTGGCTCTCCTCTTGCAGATCTTGGCAGCTCCGGCACACAATGCAACTCTACCTGTGTGTTTTACCGAGAGCGCAGACGGCCACGTTACACAGATTCTTCCAGCATCAGTTGTCAGAGAGGCTCTGTGTGGCCTTATGCCAGATTCAGCCTCTCAGGGAATACATTATGTTCAATAGCCAATTAAAGCTGAATAACCATCCGTCATTATTCGGTAAAGACACCCTGTGCTTATTAGGGATGTCCCGATCCGATCCACGGCATCGGTATCGCGCCGATACCGGCCCAGAACGCTAGATCGGAGATCGGAGGGGAGAAAAAAATATGAGCGATATCCAGTTTAGCGGCGCAGCCTGTCATGTGATGATTGTTGTGTTTAAGCACACGCGCGCAGAGAATCACTCTCGCTTTTGCGCACGGATTCTAATGTAATCGGATGATTCCACCCACAAAAGCTGCATTTCAGTCTTTTCGGAAATTCATTGGCTATCAGAAAATAGCGTCATTTCATTCTCTATTGCAACTGGATAGATAAACTGTCACTCAAAGAGAGAGCGAAACTGGCGCGCGTAAAGTTTGAAGCGAAATTTACGCGCGTGACGCGCGTCAGAATCAAAATCCGTTGGCGGTCATTGTTTTTATGTCGACCGAGCATTCATCAAGAGAGTTACCGCTCTGTATTTACTCTGGATAGCAGAACAGCGGCGTGGGGATCATCGTCGCCGTATATTTGGGTCCACCGGACCCTTCGGAGCCGAACCGTTTGGCGAGTTTCACCATTTGCTCGCTCCAGGAGCTGCGCTGGATGACGGCCGCTGTCAGCGGTACTTCCGCCTGTCACGCGCCCAGTTTGATGACCTGTTGTCCCGCATCTGAGCGAGGATCACCCTCGCCCGGCCCCTCATCCATCTAATCTAGCTGTCATTTATTTTTGTTTTGATAATAAATAGAGCCAGCCTTCAAAAGTTATTAACCTGTCCTGTGATTTTTTTCTCTCTCTCACGTCCAGACACGAATTTATGCACATATGTTGATATATAGCGCGCTATGTATGTTATGCGCGCAGTATGTCTCGCTCTAGATTCCGGGAGATTTGAACTAATTTGCGGGCATCAGGGAGACGCTATCAATATGCGGGAGACTTATGTCTGTCTTTACAACATAATACTATTTCTAGATATGGAATGAATAACATTCAATACAAAATGAACATGTCTCCATATAGAAATAATGTTTTAAGTGATGAAACATTTGCTTTGTTGTGCATAATCCCACCATGCATTTAGTCATATTAACAAAATAATTTATTGAAGCATCCAGACACTTCACCACGTGAGCAAGCAGCTAGGCTCCTGATTGGTTAACGCGGCGCGAATTCACGCCAAAGTTCAGATTTTTCAACTCGGGCGGCAGACGCGAATTCGCGTCAAACGCGTGAATGCACAACGCTCAATTCGCGCCATTCGCGCCAACTTGACGCGCGAATGAGGCGTATTCGCGTCTTCCGCGCCGCGCTCCACGCCTCATTCGCGCCGCAGGAATTTTTCTTGCATTGACTTAACATTGAAATCATTCGCGCCTGACGCCCTATTCGCGTCCGGTGTGAACGTAGCATTAGTGCGTCGAAGTTGTGATAGCGCTGTCGGCTAACGCGAAATGCTACTATTTACATTCCATGGATGTTTATTCATATATACAATTGTTTTGGACTAAAAACTTCTTCAAATTGGATTGTATGGACGCTTTACAGTGAAACCAAACCATTTTTGTTGGAATGTGGACTAACAGATGGCTAATTGGTGAGTTTCTTCCAGTTTGTGTTGGTTTGTTTTGGCTGTTGGTGGTCTGACAAAGAGACAGATTGTGCCCGCTGTGTTGATTGTATCTTAAAATGGTTTACGTCGTTCGAATCACGAGTTTCTCAGCTTTCCAAAGATATGTATTATGTTTACTTTTGTGTTTTTTTTGTTTTGTCTTTCACAAAGTTAAACCTATAAACCACCCTGTGGGCCGTATACGGCACGTCGGACCACGAAAAAAAAATATATCGGACTAATATCGGTATCGGCAAAAGCCAAAGGTGCAACATCGGTATCGGTATCGGAAGTGAAAAAGTGGTATCGGGACATCCCTAGTGCTTATTAACTATCGGACACTTCTGTTTGTCGAGGCTGAGAGAACAATCGAGACAAAGGACATGTGAACAAATTATGTACTGGATCACTGTGTGTGTGTGTGTGTATGCACACTGTATATAAAACAACCACATTCAACACATTTAAATTATATATACATTTTAATATTAAGTATATATAATTTACATTTAAATATACATTTATTTATTTAATTTATACATATACACACATATTTAGATAATTATTTTTAAATTACTTTTAATTATATATATATATATATATATATATATAATTAAAAGTAATTTAAATATATATATATATATATATATATATATATATATAATTTACATTTAAATATACATTTATTTCATATATACATATATACATGTATACGTATATAATTATATTTCCATTACTTTTGATTGAATGAATAAAAAAAAAAAAAAATATATATATATATATATATATATATTTAATCAAAAGCACACACTGTATATATAAAACAACCATATTCAAAACATTTAAATTATATATAAATTGTAATATTAAATATCTATGATTTACATTTGAATATAAATTTATTTATTTTATATATATATATATATATGCCATTTTATATAATATAAACATTATATATTTATTTAATGCATTTTTTTATTATAGATATTTTTAATATAATAATTTTATATATATAATTGGTAACATTTTAAATTAGGGAGCACAATCACTTTTTATTATTAAATATATAATATTTACATTTAAATGATTGTTTTTTTAATATAATAATTTAAATGTAAATGTAATTTTTTTATATAATAATTTTATACATTTCCCTCAATAATGTGGTTAAGGGATGTTGAATATGGTCATGCAGAATAAGGCATTTATAAGTATTAATAAACCCCCAATATCCTAGTAATATGCATGATAATAAGCCACTACTTAATACTCGATATGTGATCCCTAATCTAAGTGCTACCATATAATTTTATATATTTATTTTATTATATATCATTTTTTTTTCCAGTGTGTCCAGAGTGATTCTGTAATGGGTTTTCATCCCGGGGGATCATATTTCCATTATATTATATTAGCAGAAACCTCAAAGGTATCCTAAAAAGGACATTTCAAGAGCGTGACACTCTTTCTTTTCTTTTTTTTTTTCGTGTCCAATGAGGAAAGATGGCAGCTGTAAATCTAATGAAGGCTTTTGATTGACACTCCTTCCTTTTATTAATCTAATCGTGTCCAATATATTTGAATGAAAGGTTTTCATAAATCCCAGGACTGGTTTATATTTATAATAATATTCCTGTGCTCGATCTCCGAAACAAAGTATATTTTTCCCTAAATGAAGCACAATCCATGAAGAAAGGAGAAGCAGTTGCTGGTTCACTCATGTGATGTTTAATCGCTAGCAAATGATGCGTCTGTTCACATGATACAACTGAACAACTCATCTCTTCCGTGAGCATTTAACCTCATAAAAATAAAAATAAACTCGTTCCTTTTCCCGTAATCATCCTCCCTTTCTGGCTTACGCAACTGCACTTTGTATTTTGAGCACTTCTTGCATCGTTTTTGCATCTCTTCTTCACGATGGCTCGCTTTAATTTAGTCCTAATTTGTAAGTCGCTTTGGATAAAAGCTTCTGCTAAATGTCTAAATGATAGAGGAAAAATAGTTTTTCTTATAAGTGGTTCAGATGAATGTGTCCTTATTTCGCATCTCGTGCAGATCTGAGCTTAGTCTGTGATTTAGTGAGATTCACATGCTTCGTTTTGTCTCATTGCCCACCAAACAGCGGCAAATACCCGGACAAGGCACTAAAAGACCCAAGGTACCGCGTCCTGAGGCATGAGCACGTGTGTTTGCTGCTTCCATCCGCCAGACGGTTCAGTGTTTGCTGTCGGTCACTGTGTGTTTGTT
Source organism: Pimephales promelas (assembly GCF_988280905.1). Lineage (NCBI taxonomy): Eukaryota > Metazoa > Chordata > Actinopteri > Cypriniformes > Leuciscidae > Pimephales > Pimephales promelas. The sequence continues at coordinate 39,584,613 of NC_142775.1, read as the reverse complement.
TCATTGTAACGGGCGGCTTGTGTGTTTGAGTAGTTTGGAGACGTCGCCATGTACCGCCGTCATGATTTGGTTCAGTTCTCTGCATGATTCTCATCAGTTTTTCATGAGGATCACACGTTTGCATTCAGTTTGATGAAGCCGTTTCATAATCAGTGACCCATGTTTGTTATGTTTGCATGGGATTTTTATAAAATAAACACTGCCGTTCAAAAGTTTTGATAGGTACATTTTTTTTTATCTCTTCTACTCACCAAGGCTGCATTTATTTGATTAAAAATACACATATTAAAAATAAAATAAATTTGTGAAATATTATTGTAATGTAAATCAGCGTTTTTCTATGCGAATTAGGGATGGGCAACGATTAATCGCGATTAATCGCATCCAAAATAAAAGTTTGTGTTTACATAATATATGTGTGTGTAGTGTGTATAATTAATAAGTATATATAAATACCCACACAATAGGGGTGGCACGGTACATGAAAAACACCCGAACCGTTCGGTTCGCTTGTCTCGGTTCGGAGCGTGTGTGCGTCTCACGGTTCGACGCATGCGCCTCGTGCCCGTATGTGACGTGTGTTTTCTTTCGCGCGACATAAGCTTGTTCGACTTGGACCGGCGCTGCACAGAGTGACCGGTGAATAACATCAAACTAGCCCGAGAGCGACGGCTCCGTCACTCACTTTTGCGGTATTTTGATGTCATTACCGATCGCTCTGTGCAGAGCCGGTTCAAGTTAGTAAACAAGCCAGTAAAAGTGGAGTATGGAGCGCGGTCACGGCACGCGGAGAAATGGCAAGTGGGAGAGATGAGGGAGTTGGAGGATGCGCCAGCGTCGTATAAGCCTATGGTATAAGTCCGGTGTGTGGGAACATTTTGGATTTCATGTTATGATATTTTAATATAACGCTACAGTGGCACTTTATGTTTAGATAAGAGCTTCAGTCATACGTTTCCAAATCCTGCACTTTAATTTTAAGTGGAAAAAAAAGTACCCTCACTCTCTGGGAATAGAAGCATTGTTGATACTGTCTTTTGTGTTGAGGTTGAACTTATGTTTCACTTTATGTTTATGGCCTTTGCTATTGCTATAGCCTAACTAATTATAGGCAATGAGGTTTCATGTATATTGACTTATTCATAAAAGACAGTGTTTTAATAGTTCCTCTTTTTTTCTTTTAAAAGATAGAATTTTTGTAAGAGCTACAAAAGTTGGCAGTTAATAAATGCAAGTTAATTTCTTGTGTAAATAAGATTTGTGTGATAAAAATGCACAAGTTCTTGTAGACATAGTGATACACATTCTCCTTTTTTTTTGCCAAATAAACGAAAAGCATGTCAATGTCTTCTCTCTTGCTGTATCAAAATCTCACCTATAGCTTTCCTCTGAGATAGTCCCAAAATGTGCTTAAAGTCAAAGAGTCAAATTCAGTTTGTGCATGATTGCATGAATATCATTTTTTTATACTGTATGCTAAAGTGTGGATAATTAAGCTATAGATCACATGCAGAAGTATATTTCTGGAGTGTTAAAGATTAAAAGAAAAAAATAACAAGAACCGTACAGAACCGAAAACCGTGACCCTAAAACCGTGATACAAACCGAACCGTCGGTTTCGTGAACCGTGCCACCCCTACCACACAAGCATATATACACATGTATATATTTTATATATATTTATTGACAATTAATATTATATATAAATATGAATATTTGATATATTAAAAACACATTTTTCTTAAATATATACATGCATGTGTGGGTTTTTATATATACAAATTAATTATACACACTACACACACATACAGTATATTATGTAAACACAAACTTTTATTTTGGATGCGATTAATCGCGATTAATCGTTGCCCATCCCTAATGCGAATAGACGTTAAAGTGTAATTTAATCAATCATTTCATTCCTTATAACTTTCTTTTTATCAAAGAATCCTGAAAACAAAAAATTTACACAACTGTTTTTAACTGATAATAATAACAAATGTTTTTTGGGCATCAAATCATCATATTAGAGTGATTTCTGAAGGATCATGTGACACTGAAGGCTGGAGTAATGATGATGATAAATTCAGCTTTGATCACAGGAATAAATTACATTTTAAAACCATTATTTTAAATTGTCATAATTTTGAACAATATTACTGTTCTTTCTGTATTTTTTATTTTATTATATTTATTTCTCACTGTAACTTAATTTTTTGGCATGGTACATATATATATTTTTGTCTCTATATGAGTTTACTTGTGTTTTGATGTTGTCTTGGTACAAATGATATGGTTTACTCTGTTTAGGGAGGAGTGTGTCACCTTTTGGGAGTCTTGTATGAATGAATGTCTTGTTTGGTTTTGGCTTATATACGTATGTAGCTATATAGTACTACTGTAAAGCATTTTTTTTGTTTGTTTTTCTTGTGTATTTGTTATTTGTTTTTTGGTTTTTGCTATTTGTTATGTTAAATTCCAGCTGCTGTAAGGTCAATTTTTTATTTGAATCTAGAGTCGAGGACCCCCTCGAAAACGAGATGGCTCATCTCAAGGGGCTATTCCTCTTTAATAAAAATTGTCAAATATTTTTAATCAAAAAAATGCAGCATTGGTGAGCAGAAGGGACTTTTAAACAGCTTTAAAGGCATTAAAAACCCCAAACTTTTGACTGGTAGTGTATTTGCCTCCTGTTTTCAGGGGTTAGTTTTCCCGTACGTTCATGCACTTCTGATTGTGAAAGTCAATGACTCTGTGTAACCTTCACCCGTACTCTTCTCCAGTCTAATGCAAAGTTAAAGTTAGTTCGGAGCCTGGCCATTTGTGAAGAACCCTCTCCTTCCACAATTACCACACAACTGCCTCAAGACCACCAGGTAAACATCATCAACGGTCAATGCAATCCAGCTCATGACGTGCTGCATCATCTTTTAATGAGTCATGTGACAAAGATTTGATTTCAGATGCATATTACAGGAAATCATTTCAGATTTTTTTCTCGTTGTTTCAATCATACTGTACATTTCGCCCTGCTGTGACTAGTAATATTTCTGCTACATGATACTAATATCTTATATATACAGGTGAAACTCGAAAAATGTGAATATTGTGCAATTGTGCTTAAAATGTGAAACTGGTATATTATATAGACTCATTACATGCAAAGTGAGATATTTCAAGCCTTTATTTGTTATAATATACAGCTTATGAAAACCCCAAATTCAAAATTCAAGTATTGTGAAAAGGTTTTCATAGCTAACAGCCTTAATCATCAAAATTAGGACTAAATAAAGGCTTGAAATAGTCTATATAATATATTAGTTTCTCCTTTTAAGATGAATTACTGAAATAATTGAACGTTTGCGTGATATTCAAATGTTTCGAGGTAATATTATTTGTTAAAATATTAACCCTTTCCCCGCCATTAATGGAAATTTCTGGCTTTTTCACTCTTATGGTAGGGGGCGCTATTATGCAACTTCTGAACGAGTAACAAATCTCTTGATCAAAGCACATGCGAAGAAGCAGCAGAAACAAGCGATATCATATGTTAGCATATGTAATATAACGCGATCGTCAACATTAAACAGCATATAAATCAAAACTGCCAAATGTTACTGAATGAAATGTGGAACCATGACGAGCTCTAGGATTGTGAAGCTTTAGGGGTGTTGATGGACTCGATCTACTCCGTTTGTGTTTTGATAATCATTCTGAATCACACCCGGATTTAGTATTTAACAAAAAACAGATTTTTCTCAGCTTTTTGCTCAAAATATTGCTTTTTTACGAAACTTACCCACATTCAAGTGTTGATAGTATTTCGAGGCCACTTGCTTTCTTTGTTATATTGCATATTAAGATACTCATACAACAAAATATACTAATTCGAATAATTACATTTTCTCTTTTTTTTGTCAGTATTGCTGTTTGATTGTCATTAACGGCAATATTATTAATAACAGACCACTTAATTAATGCTATTCATCTATTCCTTTTATTACAGTTGCATTATGAGTGGCTTTATTAAAAATATGATTGAGGTAGTTCGCAAGAACTGTGATGATATAAACACAAGTCTATATTTTCACTGAGAAATTGGTGTAGTGTTGTGGAAAATTAGCTTATTGTTCTGCTCCATTAGCGTTGTGTTCATCTTCCCTCCGCAGGATAGAGATCATATTCAATTCTCCCAGACGTTTGACAGAGAAGATGCTCCTCTTACAGCAAACGATGATGATAAAGACAAAAGTGCCAACAAGCTTGAGAAAATGCCACGCAAGATGCTGTCCAGAGGTGCGTTGTGTTGTGTGATTTAGATTTTAAAGAAAAAAAAGGTTAACATGTTAAAGGTTAACTTGTTTTTGTCTCTTTGAAGATTCCAGCCAGGATTACACGGACTCCACCGGCATCGATCTGCACGAGTTCTTGGCGAACACACTGAAGAACAACCCCAGGTTAGACACCTTTGACCTCTGAGCACACTGTCCACAACCATCTTAATCTCAGGCCTTGTCTACGTGGACACGGGTATTTATATAACCAGAGTTAAAAAAAAATCCCGTCCACACAAGCTCGGTTTAAAAAAGCTCTCTGTCTACATGAAATTGCAAAAACACGTTATCAAGCGCTGTCAAGAGCATGCCACACCAGCAGGCGGCGATATAACCCTAACCGTAAAGCCACATTGGTCAATCAGAAGCCTAACAAAAAGTAATACGAGAGAATGTCTAATTGAAGAGAATTGGCACTGGCTGCAGTAACGTGTCTGTCCATGCGGGGGCGCTCGCGGTCGAGTGCAGAATGAATGGGAGTCAATGGGGTTTCACCCCCAGAAATCAACTTTTCTCAGGATGTAATTTTTTGTCAAGTAATTTGAAAGTTGCATTCAAAAGGCAGGGCTAAGAAAATACACTTGCATTTTTAAGTTCACTTATCTGTTCTAAAAATCCGTTCAAAACTGTGATGATGTCACACAATAGCAGAATGCTAGCGTGTTCCAGCCAACAACGGCCTAACCTGTTAGAAATCAAAAGGACATAAGTACTCGTTCATTCGACTTTTGGCCTATAATCTATATTGAACTTGCGGAATCAACAATAAAATCTATGTTAATTTAACGACAAGCAGGTGAAAGAGACACGTTTAGCCGTTTAGCCCCATAGACTCCCATTCATTCTGCACTCGCCCGTGATCACCCCCAGTGGAATTCTAATGGAACTGCAACCAAGATGATACACAACGGGGCTAATGGCTCTCCGTTAGACGGGCTCTGGTAATACTAAATTTGACGTGTAATACTTCATTTGACCTCCAGGGGCTGGTCATTCGACATTTCATGCAGGATGATATTCGTTTTAGTTTTTTACCCTGTTGTGGAAAGTGATGGTTATATTTATACCCGTTTTGAATCATTATGTATTAAATGTCGACGTTTATCGACAGGGACCGGATGATGTTGCTGAAGCTGGAACAGGACATCCTTGACTTCATCAGTAATAACGAGTAAGTCCAAAATTCATTTAGCATTTTTCTAGATTCAATTTTACTTGTTAAATTGAATGCAAGTAATCAAAAAAAGCATGTAGAATAAATTAAAATAACGAAATTTGCAACAGTTTAACAAAGGTTAAGAACATTTTTAAAAATGTCACAAGGCGCGTTTCCGTTACAGATTTGCGCAAAACTTTTGCGATATTTTCCGAATGTCGATAAAAAACTATAGCAAAATGACGGTGGTTTATAACCCATTTCACAGCCATGCACCGCACTAGACATTATTATTATTAATGGAAGGAGACGTGGTGTGTTATCCAAGCATTAATGGCAGGGAAAGACACAGAGTTCCTGGTGTTTCTCCCTTATTTCTGCTTTGATGTCTTAATGGCATTTCTTTGAGGTTTAGAGACGCTATTCCTGTAATTATTGTTTCTTTTTTTTTTTAAATGAATTTAATCAAGAACTCTAACTCGTATTATGTCCAAACAGTCTTTGCAAAACGAAAAATGAACGGTTGTTGTATTTTTAAAACGCAAAGTTGAACACCAACGTTCTAGTTTGACCTGTGCTATATACATCTCAATGAATTTTCATATGTTTGTTTATGACTTTTTGCCCCCTTTAAAACATTTAAAATATTCACAAATTAATATGGGAAAAATGTAGATTTTACTGGTTTTCTAAGGCTAATTTATAACATTGATATTTATGATATTTTCCCCGCAGTGCTGAATAGGTGAGTTATTATAATGCGTCTGAAAAAATAACCAGCTAAAAACATAATCTCCGGATGCACCTTTAGAGAGAACGGCACCTTTCATTCGGATTAGCTACATAATCAGAAGGTATTAGTTTACGATTCGAATTTGGACATTTAAAGCTTTAGTCTCGCGCTCCAGTTCACGAAGATCATAAAGCACGCCTGATTGTTTTATGTTATTTTACAAAAGCACAACGTTTTCTTGTTATTGTGACATTACGCAAATAAAAGTATTTGCGAATAATGTATTATTATTTTCTGTATAACCAGAAATGATAGAGTATTTTAAGTTGATTCCACTGTTGATACTCTTGGATATTGGACAAAATCGAGTGTTTATTTGTGATAATCTTAACCCTATTATTGTTCAGCCTGTACTAATGAGATGTGACGATTTGCTTTGTTCCCTTTTTGGATAAAAGCGTCTTATGTAGCCTAATAAATGTTATAATAGGCGAATGATGATAATTATTTTTATTATTTGCGGACACGGACCTAAAACACACTCCGTCTTCTAAGTCAGGTGACTGTAAATGCGCAAAATCAGTTTCCATTGCAGTTTTGCGAAAAAAATCCTTTTTCGAATTGCCTGAAAAACCTCCTCATGCGACAAAAAAAACCTTTTTGCGATAAACGGGAGTTTTTTTTTTTTTGCCGTTTCCATTGAGCGTATTTTCATTTAGCAATTTCAATTTGCGCAAATCGAAGGGTAATGGAAACGCAGCTACAGACTCTTTTCCATTTTAATATAATTGGATGCTTTTTTTTAATCGTTTAACTAAATTTTAATAATCAAAAGTCTAATCAGTTGAATTGAGTTATTGATGTGGTTTCTGTATGTTCCAGGTGTCAGAGGAGAAAGTTTCCGCCCATGACCTCCTATCACCGAATGCTCCTCCACCGAGTCTCCGCTTACTTCGGCTTGGACCACAATGTCGACCAAACCGGGAAATGTGTCATCATCAACAAAACCAGCAATACACGAATGTGAGTGACTGCGGCGTCTTTTGCATTTGATCCTTTTGAAATGAGTTTTAGAGCAGAAACGTAATTATGCGGGATTTGAGATAGGATTGTCAATGAGACGGAATAAACACTGCGCTTCTCCTGGAAAGCGTCTCATTTGTATTTCTCTCTCTGTTCCCCCGACGTCTGCAGACCGGATCAAAAGTTTTCCGAACACATCAAAGACGACAAGACGGACGATTTCCAGAAGCGCTACATCTTAAAACGGGACAACTCCAGCGTAGACAAAGACGACAACATGGTAGGTGGAGAGCTGCTGATAAAGCCAACATCAAACAGGCTATTAGTTTGCATATTAATGCATGACGTAATGTAATTCTTCATATACTGCAGGGAAAGTTCAAAGAGCGCTTTGTGTTTCAGATGCGTATGAAACTAAAAGAGGACAGGAGAAGCAAGTCAATCGAGGAGCGTGAGGAGGAATATCAGAAAGCGCGAGAAAGGATCTTCGCTGATGTAAGATGCATTAACGGCTACGTGATCGTGTGCTTATGGGTCTTTGAAATGCAATTTTAACAGCCTTGAATCTCTTTTGCAGGGTTTAGACACCTTCACTCTGGATCAAAGGTGAGCGTGAGACGAAACGCACCGAATTTAAGCGAAACGCATGTTGAACATCATGAGTTTGATTCCCAGGAAATGCATGAACTGATATATAATATACTCGCTTCTGCCTAATGCATACTTAATTTCATGAACAGAACATGAATATTTACATTTATGCATTTAGATTTGCTTTTATTCAAAGCTACTTACTAAAAAGGAACAAAAGCATTTCGTACAACATTTGTAATATACAATGTCATATTATAGGAATAGACAACATAGAGAAAATCAAGTCCCGCCCTACAGTTTTTGTTAAATATCAAGCATAACTCCGAAATATTATGGGAGTAAATGGGTGCCAGACAGTATTTGATTTGACTATAAACTTCATATTCAGTTTACCAAATTAACCTCTAAACCACAAACTTGACTCTAGAGCTGCTTTACAGCTGAATTTAATTCAGTTCGTAACTGTTGAACTTTGCAACACTGACATTATTGAATTAAATCAACATTGAACTAAATTTAACTGAATAATGACACTTGTTTTCGTTGAGCTGCTACTTTCTCATATTTGATGATGTTTGCATCTTTTATTTTCCTGTTTATAACAATAAAGCTGCAATCTGTATTGTATTAAGCGCGGAAATATAGCTGACTTGAGCTTAAAACTTTTGATGATCGTTTACTCACCCCCATGTCATCCAAGATGTCCACGTCTTTCTTTCTTTAGTGGAAAAGAAATTAAGGTTTTTGATGAAAACATTCCAGGATTTTCTCCATATAATGGACTTCAATGGGGTCCAAACGGTTCAAGGTCCAAATGAGAGTTTCAGTGCAAACTACAAACCGTTCAAAGGGCTTTAAACGATTCCAGACGATGAATAAGGGTCTTGTCAAGCGAAACGATCGCTCATTTCAAAAATAAATAAAAAAGTTGAAGTTTTATAAGCTCAAATGCTCGCCTTGCTCTGTTCTGATGCGCGTTCGTGATTCACTCGTTCATCAAAATGAACAAATCTTTTTTCGAGTCATGAATCGAAGGGTCCTAGATAAGACCCTTATTCATCGTTTGGTGTCATTTAAAGCCCTTTGAAGCTGCAATGAAACTCTCATTTGGACCGTGAACCGTTTGGTCCCCATTGAAGTCCATTATATGGAGAAAAATCCTGGAATGTTTTCATCAAAAACCTTAATTTCTTTTCGACTGAAGAAAGAAAGACATGGACATCTTGAATGACATGGGGGTGAGTAAATTATCAGCAATTTTTTTTTAAAAGTGAACTACTCCTTTAAGTTGCCCGTACTGCCATAAGTTAATAAATCATGTTGAGCGTCAAGTAATAAGCGACATGTTTTCCAGGATTCAGGAAGACGAGATGTGTAACAACATACAGCAGAGACGGCAGATCTTCAGGTAATCGCTGTCGTTTATCATATTCTTATGACATGCAAGTGAGTTTTCTGTAAAGCAGTCTGTCTGATGTTCTCACGCAGGCTGAAAGACGATCGGTCGGCAAACAGCCGCCAAAGCAGCTCCGAGAACGACGCCAGGTTTTCAGAGCCGCGTCCGTGGAGCAGCACGGACTCGGACAGCTCGAACCGCAACCTGAAGCCTGCCATGACCAAAGCCAGCAGCTTCAATGGCATCCCGGTTCTGACCCGCGGCGACAGCTCCAGCAGCAGCAAGAGCGTGGGCCGGCTCTCAAAGACAGGTGGGTGACTCTTCACAATACGCATCACATACATGCTATCCATATTACAGTTTAGAGTGATTTGTTATCAGAGGAAACTGTAAAGCATGTTTTGCATGGGAACTATAAAGCATGAATATTAGTTTTTGCTGTGGTATCGAAATGGGAAACTATTTTATTTTGTTAATTCATTTTTTTGTGGTGGTGCCAGTAAATATTTTAGTTGGCCACTGGCCCGACCCAAGAACAACCACCTTGATTTATAAAGCACATTTAACACAAAACAAATTGATCCAAAGTGCAGTACATAGTGTATAGCAGGACTACACTATTAAAAACAACCATTACAAGTTTCCAAAAGCTAAAGAATAAAAATGTGTTTAAAGAGTAGATTTAAAAATGTCCAATGATGGAGCATTGCCAAGACCTCGAGACTGTTCTTGCTCTTTTCTTCTCAGTCTTTTCTTTTCTTGCTCGTAACAGCATGCTTTATTTCAACTCTCTGCATTTACTTTTAATAACAATCATCTGAATTCATTGGTGATCGTTAATACTTTTCCCCTTAAAAAGTTCGGGATCAGTGCGTTTTTATTTTTTAGTTAGACCTTTGTTACAGTATTTATTAATCTTTGTTAATGCCAGCTAATTGTTAGTTCATGTCAGCTCAGGTCCATGAAATATGAACTCGGATATAACTTTTGATCTTAATAATGTAATGGTAAATGTTGAAATTAAGATTAATTTCAACTTAATTAGTTAAGTTTAAACTAAGATTAATAAATGCTTTAGAAGTATTTTGCACTCTTAGTTCATTTTAACTAATGTTAACAAATGTTTGCATTAGGATGCATTAAATTGACGAAGATTATATTTCACGTAAATGCTGTTCTTTCTTTTAATTCATGAAATAATCCTGAAAAAAAACATCATAATTTCCACAAAAATATGAAGCAGGCCAACTGTTTTCAACATTGATAATAATCATAAATGTTTCTTGAGCATCAAATCCTCATATTACAGTGATTTCTGTAGGATCATGTGACACTGAAGACTGGAGTAATGATGCTGAAAATTCAGCTTTGATCACAGGAATAAATTACACTTTACTATATATTCACATAGAAACCATTATTTTGAATTATAATAATGTTTTAAAAATTCTATTCGCATAAATTCAGTCTTGATGAGCAGAAAAGACTTCTTTCTTCATTGAACGGTAGCTCTCATGTAAATGACCGTCCTACGCCTGTACGACATTTGAGACATGAACACGTTTAGTGCTTTTCATTTCAAACAGGAAAAAAACATCCCATATTTGAGAGAAGAGACAAGAAACAAGTAAATTGCTAAATGAGCCGAGACATTAATCAGAAATTAATTAATATGTCATTCTCAGGCTAATACAATTATTCTCTTCTTCCATTGCTTCGGTCCCTGAGGTAATTAGAAATGAAATTGAATTGAGCATCTTGTTGGAATTCGTCTGACCTTGCTTTCTAACATTCCATATTCTGCAGCGTTTTAATATCTACAGCTCTTCCTTTGCCAATATGTCCCACGATCCCCAGTGAATTCACGAGCGATCGCTCTCACCGCTGCTTTGTTAAAGGGATAGTTCACCCAAAAAACAAAATTAGCCCATGATTTACTCACCCTAAAGTCTTCATAGGTGTATATGACATTCTTCTTTCAGACGAATACAGTTAAGTTATATTAAAAAAATAATTTTAGTAATTTAGACAGATGCAGTTTTATAATAGATGCACCTTTATGATGGATATTTGCACTTTTATGATGGGTAGATGCACTTTTATGATGGATAGATGCACTTTTATCATGGATAGATGCACTTTTATCATAGATAGATGCAATTTTATGATGGGTAGATGCACTTTTATGATGGGTAGATGCACTTTTGTGATGGATAGATGCACTTTTATGATGGATAGATGCACTTTTATGATGGGTAGATGCACTTTTATGATGGACAGATGCACTTTTATCATGGATAGATGCAATTTTATGATGGGTAGATGCACTTTTATGATGGATAGATGCACTTTTATCATGGATAGATGCAATTTTATGATGGGTAGATGCACTTTTATGATGGATAGATGCACTTTTATCATGGATAGATGCAATTTTATCATGGATAGATGTACTTTTATCATGGATAGATGCTCTTATGGTGCATATTTGCACTTTTATCATGGATAGATGCACTTTTATCATGGATAGATGCACTTTTGTCATGAATAGATGCACTTTTATGATGGACAGATGCACTTTTATCATGGATAGATGCACTTCTATGATGGATAGATGCACTTTTATCATGTATAGATGCAATTTTATCATGGATAGATGCAATTTTATCATGGATAGATGCTCTTATGATGGATATTTGCACTTTTATCATGGATAGATGCACTTTTGTCATGGATAGATGCACTTTTATCATGAATAGATGCACTTTTATGATGGACAGATGCACTTTTATCATGGATAGATGCACTTCTATGATGGATAGATGCACTTTTATCATGTATAGATGCACTTTTACCATGTATAGATGCAATTTTATCATGGATCGATGCAATTTTATCATGGATAGATGTACTTTTATCATGGATAGATGCACTTTTGTCATGGATAGATGCACTTTTATCATGAATAGATGCACTTTTATGATGGACAGATGCACTTTTATCATGGATAGATGCACTTCTATGATGGATAGATGCACTTTTATCATGTATAGATGCACTTTTACCATGTATAGATGCAATTTTATCATGGATCGATGCAATTTTATCATGGATAGATGTACTTTTATCATGGATAGATGCTCTTATGATGGACAGATGCACTTTTATCATGAATAGATGCACTTTTATGATGGGTAGATGCACTTTTATCATGGATAGATGCACTTTTATCATGGATAGATGCTCTTATGATGGATATTTGCACTTTTATCATGGACAGATGCACTTTTATCATGGATATTTGCACTTTTATCATGGATAGATGCACTTTTATGATGGATATTTGCACTTATCATGGATAGATGCACTTTTATCATGGATAGATGCACTTTTATTTTATATAGATGGACATTTTTTAAAATAACTGATTGTATTCGTTAGAAGGAAGAATGTCATAAACACCTAGGACTTGAGGGTGAGTAAATCATGGGCTAATTTTCATTTTTGCGTGACCTATCCCTTTAAGGCTCCTGTCGTTGCTCTCTCTCTAGGTTCTGACTCTTGTAGTAGCGTAGGTTCGTCCACGGGTTCGCTCTCTCGATCCCAGCCTCCCCCTGCCGTGGCTTTAACGCAGGCGATGGGCTATCCTCCTGTCATCGCTAGTAGCGCCGTTTGCTATGAGCCGCCAGCGTCTACGGCTAATGCTAGCTACTATTTGCTTCCCCTGGAAGCCGCAGGGATACCGGCCGGAAGTATCTTGGTTAACCCACATACAGGTTGGTAAACACTGTGTGACTGATTTCTCTCCATATGCATGTCTTTATATCCTCCACTAACCCTGATCTTAACTGTGTGTCTCAGTCGCTTCATAAACGTTTATGCTGGATTGAGGGTGTGATTTTACGGTACATTACTGTTTGGGCTCGTAATGAGTATTTTATTTTCTTCTGAAAGCTCAAAGTTTTTAGTAGATGCTCTGTAAATTGTACTGTACGACCCTCTGAAATCTTCTAAAAATTCAGATTTTCTGGACTCTTGTTTTAATGGTTAAAGTACATTTTAGTAATCAAAAAGCATGTCTAATTTAAATCATGGAACTTATGAAATTTAACAACATTTTTAGGCTCCCTTAAAAATATATTTGATTTAGTCCTTCCTTCCCAAATTCCATGCTTTCCTTTTGTAATTTTTCATTTCATTTTAATGGTTTAATTGAAATCTTAATAATCAAAAATAATGTCTAATCAATTTAATTATTTTTTTAATGAAATTTTGTTTTCAGAAATCTTGTGATTTTGAATTTTTTTCTGGATTTGTTATTTTATACTAAACCATAAAACTATTAATTTGATTAAAAGTTACATTAAGGCTATTTGAAATATGTTTTATTTTTTGTATTTTAAATTTTTCAGATTTTTTAATTTAAATTGTTTAATTAAAATTGAATAATCAAAAAAGCATTTCTAGTCAATTTAATTTAATTAATAAAACTTTAACTGCCTAATCCATAGATTATTTTTTATTTTTACAATAAAAAAATAAAAGATAAAAATCTATTTGAAATATGTGTTGTTTTTTTTGTATTTTAAATTTTTCAGAATTTTTTATTTTAATTGTTTAATTAAAATTGAATAATCAAAAAAGCATTTCTAGTCAATTTAATTTAATTAATAACAATTAATAACTGCCTAATCCATAGATTATTTTTTATTTTTACAATAATACGTATCTATGCTTTGTATTTATTTATTTTCTGGGTTTATGATTTAAAACAAAATGACTAAATCATAAAACATGATGATGATAATAGGGCCCTAAAATCTCCTCTTCATAGTGATCATAAAAAATCAAACGTGTTATAAAGGTCACTTTCACCCTCAAACTTCAGTCAGCCAATACGTCCACAGTGTCGTTTGTGATGTGTCCGGGGGCCAGACGGACGTGTAAAATATTGTTTTATTGGAAACCTTAAAAAATTCATGCGGCCGCTAGGTCACGTTATATGGCCAGCGCTAATGCGTTTACACCAGGCAGCACCGGTGTGTAATTGCTTATTGACCTCTTTTCGGAGTTTGCAAATGGGAAATTTCTTACTTCTGTCGAGGCCTCTGGGATGTGGGATCGTGTTCTGGGGCCGTATGTGCTGCATTTGTCATCATTTACAGGTTTATATTCAGACTTTAGCTCATCTAGTGCGGTTCATCTAAAGTTTCAAAGCAACTTCACTGAAAATCATGATGGTAATGTTTATTACGATATAAACAATGAGATTCGCTATATAACATTTGGGCTGGGTATTAACACATTTTTTGATGCTCGGTCCACTCTTCTGTCCATTTATGCTGTGATGAAATGGATATGTGCCGTTTAAATTAAATACAGAAATGCTGCTGATGTTCAGTGCTGTAAATCTACAATCCTCTTGACTGATCGCAGGTCAGCCGTTCCTGAACCCTGATAGCAGTGCTGTGGTCTACAACCCCAGTATGACCTCACAGGCCTCCAGGTGTCAATCATCTATAGCTCCGCCTCCAGTCGCTCACCAGCAGCACCAGCCCACCAATCACGTCATGTCACAGGTGAGTTTAGTATCGCTGACGTTTACAATTGGATCCAGTGGTTGGGGTCAGTCGTTAGGGTAGATGGGACATATTTGCTCTGATGAATCACTAATTTTATGGATTTATTTAAGAGCATATGTTCTTAGGTTTGGGAAATGAATCTTGTGTTTATCAGTGTCATCGAGGGGTTTATCAAAACTAACACCAATTTAGCACTCTCTCTCTTTACTCCGTGACTTTATTTCATTCTGTACCCCTGGGACTAAATCCATTTTCTTCCTGTGTGTGTGTGTGTGTGTGTGTGTGTTTCCTCTTCCTGTTCTGTGTCTTCAGCCTCTCTGGTCTGTCCAGCCGTCCACGGTGTCTTACCCACCGATCCTTACAGTGTCTCCTAACCAGCAGTTCACTGTGGTACCTACATCTCTCTCTCTCTCAGCATTTCTCAACTCCATCATCATACGCTTTTCACATCAGCAGCACATAACAAAGCTGCAGGGTTCAGCATTTTAAGAAACGTTTTTAGACACGCATCATAACCTCTTTTTCTTGACCTCCCTCAGCCGGTAAACATCCCTTAATGACTAATTAAAAGAGTGATAGATTCTTTGAATAATTAACGGAGGAGCAGATGCTAGAATTAATATTCTATGAATAGAAAAGCGTTTCTAATGGGGCACAAAAAGCAAATCCATAAAGCCTAGTTACAGTATGAGCTAGAACATTGGCCGTCTACATGACAATCAGGGTTTCCGTGGGGTCTTAAAAAGTCTAAAATTCTGGTCTTAAATTTGATTTAGTCAGGTCTAAAAAAGGCTTTTTGACTCAATCTTTTTATAATAGATTATTTAAAGGCTAAGTACGTGAGGTTTATCTGTTTATAAAACTATTTTTGTGAAGACTTTATTTTTACTAAGACACTCCTTTTAAAATCTGGCCATCCTTTTTAATGGTATTTTAATGTTTATGTAAACAAAAAGTGCATATTAATGCTAATTTTATTTATTTGCTGGGTTTCGACATACATTTGGCAAAATTGATTTCATAATAATTATGAAATGAAATGTTCATGCCATTTCATCTCTCTAGGTATGATCAACTATAATTGTGTTTTTACAGTGTAAATTTCTATACTTTCTGTAAATGTTATTTTCTCTGACGCTCTTTCACACCCACACACACAATCTCTGTTAGGCTATTAATTTTTTCTGAATATTTTTTTATTTTAATTTTTGGTAATGCGTTGTGTAGGTCTTAGATTTCAATGTTTATGGTCTTAAAACGTGACTTTCTGAAACCTGCAGAAAACCTGGACAATGTTTATATGCAGCCTCATAGTGCGATTATAATGAGATTTAGACAACATCACAACTCTTTACCTCATGCTAACACAGAACTTTGATCAAATTGATACAACTAAGCTCATAATCATAGTAAAATGTGGCTTATGTGCTGATTTTAATCACAATAATCAGGCATGTAATAATAAGGGTCATGATTCAGTTCTAAAATCTTCTGTCAGCAGGATAATCTGAGCGCCCAGTTCAGTCACATGATGATGGTCCGGCAGGCCCCGGGAGACAGCCGTGACGCTCACACGGTCGTTTACCCGTCGCCAGTGTCTCTCCAGACGCCTGTGCATCATCAGGCCGGATACATGATGCCCTCGCCTGGGCAGAACGTGCCCACGTTCCCTTCATCGCACGCGACCACCGTCAACCAGCAGCAGAGCTTCATCCAGCAGCAGGTGCGGATATGAATCATAAATCAGAGCTGAACGCTTCGTCAACACATCTTCTGTCCTTATACCAACACTTGCCCTTTTTTTGCCACAAAAATGCAAATTTGTATAGTTTTTTTCATGTTTAAAGTTTTTTTTTTGCATTGCACTTTAAAATAAACGTCTAAATGTCTGTTCTGTAGTTCCTATGCATGTGTGATTCTAATTAAATCTAATTAAAACTTCTAATTAAATGAAGAAAAAAAAACGCACGTCTGCACCAATACGCCTTATTCACGGCAGCGCCATCTTTGATTTTAAGTGAGAATGAAAGCGAGGCTGTGAGGGATAGACTTGCATCTCTTCAATGGGCTGTACTGCTATTTAATGTGTTTTCGGATTGTTCTGAAAAATATCTTGCCAAGAAATTTCGCTGTGGAAAATTGTAAGTAATCTAGCCGCTTTATTCAGCTTTTTACAGCGGATGCCATTGGAAAATCAGTAAGTCTATCCCTCACAGCCTCACTTTCATACCTGTCATGGCGCTGCTCTGAATAAGGTCTATACATGTGCAACACTTTTTGTTTGACTTCCCAGTTTATATGTCGTAATTTCAAATGATACATTTTTTTATTTGTGTGTTTAGGCTCACAATTCTGACTTTTTTCTTTCAGTTGATAGATCATATCTCATAATTGCAAATTATAAACATTTTTACATCTGACACAATTGAGATTTATTCAGATTTAAACGCATCACAGTTTGAGTTTATACCTCGCATACAGCAAAATTGTGTGATTTATAAACTCATGGAAAAACTTGAGATAAAAAGTCACAATTAGCCTTTTGTTTTTATTCCACGGTGGAGACAGACTTCTATAAATATCGAATTAATTTAACTTACTTTGTTTTCCATTTTTTTTTTTGTTCCTGATCATGATGAATGATGGGATACACGTAGACTCAAATAATTGTATTTAGTGTGCTTTAAGGCCGCTGATCTTTATGAGTGTGAATATCGAGAGTATCTCGAGGTGTATTTTGTGTGAATCAGCATGTACAGGTACGTCACTGAAGTTCACGTCATGTCATTCTTGTCACAGATGGCACCGTGTTACTGTTCACCCAGTCAGTACACAGTGTCTGGACAGCCGTACCGACCTGTGGGCTCCATGCCATACAGCGGCCCCCAGAGTCAGATGCCCACAGCACCCACGCAGCCGGCAGGTAACTACACGCATACACACACATCCACTCACATGCACATGTATACACACACATGCACTCATATACACATGCACTCTTATACACGCGTATATGCACTCTCATGCACACACGTGCACTCACATACACTTACATGTATACGCATACACATGCATGCACTCACACGCATGTACACTCATAAACCCACATGCACACTCATGCAGATTGGAGACTCATGCACATGCATTCACTCACATGCACACTCATGCAGACTCATGCACACTCATGCACACGCATACACTCACATGCAAACTCATGCACACTCATGCACACTCATGCAGACTCATGCACACTCATGCACACGCATACACTCACATGCACACTCATGCAGACTCATGCACACGCATTCACTCACATGCATACAGTCACATGCACACTCATGCACACTCATGCACACGCATACACTCACATGCACACTCATGCAGACTCATGCACACTCATGCACACACATTCACTCACATGCACACTCATGCAGACTCATGCACACGCATTCACTCACATGCATACAGTCACATGCACACTCATGCAGACTCATGCACACTCATGCAGACTCATGCACACGCATTCACTCACATGCATACAGTCACATGCACACTCATGCAGACTCATGCACACTCATGCAAACTCATGCACACGCATACACTCACATGCACACTCATGCAGACTCATGCACACGCATTCACTCACATGCATACAGTCACATGCACACTCATGCAGACTCATGCACACTCATGCAGACTCATGCACACGCATACACTCACATGCACACTCATGCAGACTCATGCACACGCATTCACTCACATGCACACTCATGCACACGCATACACTCACATGCAGACTCATGCACACGCATACACTCACATGCACACTCATGCAGACTCATGCACACGCATTCACTTACATGCATACAGTCACATGCACACTCATGCACACTCATGCAGACTCATGCACACGCATACACTCACATGCACACTCATGCACACTCATGCACACGCATTCACTTACATGCATACAGTCACATGCACACTCATGCACACTCATGCAGACTCATGCACACGCATACACTCACATGCACACTCATGCAGATTGCAGACTCATGCACACAAATGCACATGCATACACTCACATGTAGACTCATGCACATGCATAAACTCACATGCACACTCATACAGACACACAAACACACATGCACTCATATACACACACACACACACACACACACACACATGTGCAAACGCATACACACACATGCACTCATATACACACATATGCATTCACATTCACAGGCATACACACACATGCACTCGTATACACATGCACAGCATAAACACACACGCACTCATACACACACATTCATACATGCACTCCCATACACTTAAATGTACACGCATACACATGCATGCACTCACATTCACATGCGTGTACACGCATACACTCACATGCACACTCATACAGACACATGCATAAACACACATGCACACATTCACACACATACACACACGCTCTCACATACATAAGAGTTTTAGCAGCCAACACACTATATATTACAGTCCTTTTATTAAATAAACTATTTCCTCCAACAAAACTCCACCTGCAAAACTACACCGGCTGTTGTGGAATCATATATTCACTATTCGATTAAAAAATAAATAAAAGGATCACACTAAGCATTCAAACTAGCATTAAGGTGCAATATCGTCACCTACTATTATTTTGGAGTGTCGACCATTATTTGCAATGTTATCATATGTGGTATTTCATGGTTGTTGTCAATGCTGGCCTGGTACAATACAATACTCCTAAAAGCAACTTAAAAACTGTGTGCAAGTGTACCTGGTACAAAAGCTGTTTAAATGCAAAAAAGTAATCAAACCAGATATTGATTTGACTTCGTTAAAAGACGTTTATTGATAAACTCTATTCATTATCAGTGCTTTTCCATTGCCACAAGCACAGCTCACACAGAAGTCACTTTCAAACCAAGAAGATTTTCATTGGAGAATTCACTTGACGAACTTGAACATGAGCCAAATCATGTGAAACTCCTGATCCATGTATATATATATACCATTTCACAAGATGTAAACAACACTGGTCCAGAAACACTTCCAGTTTCAGTTTGTAACTGTTTTCTTTATTTCACATGTAAAGAAAACATCTTAAAGATATTTGTTTAAGTTTTTGATTCAGTTTTATATGTTCTGTTGGTTGTATTTTATCCCAGCTTTTATCCCAGTGTTGTTTACATCTTGTGAAATGGTCAATATATATATATATATGAATAAGCAGTACTGTAGTTTTGCAGGTCACATTTCTCCAATCATCTTTGAGACGTTTCCACATTTCTTCTATGTATTTAGGCTCAGTAGTATCTTCGTGTAATCGCAGATTAACTCAATGGTGGTGAAATTTGATCTCTTTGTGGATCTCAGTCCTTTTTCTGGTTCATACAAAAATCTCTCTGGATTATAACAAGAATTGCAAAAAGGAATATTTGGAAATCTAGAAACGATATCTCCTACTGGATCACGAAAGGCCCTGATATACTTCGGGCAAATCCAAGAACAAACTGGTGTGATGACATGTCAATAATAAAAAAAAAAAAGAACGGAGCAAAACAAAGTTCCTTTCAGAAATCGAAACGGCTTTTCCAGAAAAGTTGCTGTCATTTTTTTTTTTTTTTTGGTTTATTTTCTAAAGCACATATTCATTTAAACATCACTGTCATCAGCGTGGTTTATTTTATTAATCTTTTCACCAAAAAAAAACATCTAATCCTGCTTTAGCTTCAGCACAATAACACTCGCTCTCATCTGTCACAGGAGTTTTTACCTCATGTTGATTTTAGTTTGTGTTAATTACTGGGCCTCTCGATGCGCTCGTTCAGTGTACAGTGGTGTTTGTGTGTTTCACACACACAACGATTGTCGCCTGGTGCTTGTGGCATTTTGCCCTTTGTACAGATACAAAGAGGTTTGATTTTGCTGTATTGTTCAGCGTGTGCGGGTGACAAATGTTTTACAGCTTTCTGCTTGAAACGAAACATCCCTCGTGCTTTGAATATCTGAAAAGGGATCCGGTGAGAGGGCCGTCGGAGCTGTGTTTGCTGTGTCGGGTCATCGTGAGCTCTGTCGGAGCGGCTGAATGCGGGGCCGAGGCACTGTCTGAGACGCCCTACGAATCTCACAGTGAACCGGTCTCTTTTCCAGCCCCTCACTCCTCCTCGAACATCGGATCAAGCTGCGTTTGAGTCGTCTTTAATCTTCCATCTGCGAGATCACGTGATCCGGTTGGCTGTTGTTGAGAAACATGTTTCTCTTTTTTGGGTCAGTTGCGGTCATTTAATGGTCTACACTACCAGTCAAAGATTTTTTTAATTAACTTCTGCTCATCAAGGCTGCATTTATTTGATCAGAAATACTGTAAAAAAATATGAAATATTATTTTAATTTCTAATAACTGTTGTGTATGTGAATATATAGTCAAGTGTGAATGTTAAGCATCATTACTCCAGTCTTCAGTGTCACATGATCCTTCAGAAATCACTCTCATATGAGGATTATTATCTTTAATGTTGAAAATGGTTGATTCTGATGAATAGAAAGTTCGAAAGAACAGCATTTATTGTGAATTACACTTTATAAATGTCTTAACTGTCCGTTTTGATCAGTTGAATCCATCGTTGCTGAATAAAACTATTAATTCTTTCGAATGTTATTAAACTTTTGAATGGTCGAGTATCACGGTTTTCTCAAAAATATGAAGCAGCGAAAGTGTTTCTTAAAGGAGTAGTTCACTTTAAAAAAAAAAAAACTTTTGCTGATAATTTACTCACCCCCATGTCATCCAAGATGTCCATGTCTTTCTTTCTTCAGTCGAAAAGAAATTAAGGTTTTTGATGAAAACATTCCATGATTTTCTCCATATAATGGACTTCAATGGGGACCAAACGGTTCAAGGTCCAAATGAGAGTTTCAGTGCAGCTTCAAAGGGCTTTAAACGATTCCAGACGATGAATAAGGGTCTTATCTAGTGAAACGATCACTCATTTAAAAAAATAAATAACAAAGTTTAAGTTTTATAAGCACAAATGCTCGCCTTACTCTGTTCTGTGATGAGCGTTTTGACTCTCCTGTTTGAACTCGTTCATCAAAATGAACAAATCTTTTTTCCAGGGTCCTAGATAAGACCCTTATTCATCATCTGGAATCGTTTAAAGCCCTTTGAAGCTGCACTGAAACTCTCATTTGGACCTTGAACCGTTTGGTCCCCATTGAAGTCCATTATATGGAGAAAAATCCCGGCATGTTTTCATCATAAACCTTAATTTATTTTCGACTGAAGAAAGAAAGAAGTGGACATCTTTGATGACATGGGGGTGAGTAAATTATCAGCAAATTTTTTTTAAAAAGTGAACTTCTCCTTTAAGCAGCGAATCGGCATATTAGAATGATTTCTCAAAGGATCCTGCGAAACAATAAAAGTTGTTTTCTTTTCAGGAAATCCAGTGATTTAAAATGTTTCAGTGGTCATATTGTAATGTCTGGTGTTTGTCTTCATGAAACCAGTCTCAAAACACATTTGTCTGATTCTGATTGGATGAGACGCATCAGATGAATCCTGTTGGGTTTAAACGTTTCTCTAATGAAAACACAGAACTGTGTAATTTCTAATTGTATGTTTCATTTGCATAGGAAAGAAAAGTGAGGATTATGGTCTGAATCCTGTGTGATGTAAATGATAATCAGACCCTTCAGATGTTCTGCGACTGGAAACCGCCGCGTGAAGCACATTTCCTCCTCTTCTGTACCTGCTCGCTCAGCCAGAACCCAGTGTTTAATATTATATTCCCATCATGCTCCGCTTCTAAGTGGAGGTGAGAGAATAGAGCTAAAAATAGCGCACGTTCAGCATCTCCTCGCCGCGGGCCGTCCGTTTCTTTTGTCCCACTTCTGGGCTAAATTGATTGCCGTCCCTTTGGCCAAAAGCCAGCAGAAATTGAAAACGCCCTCCTTCCGCAGGGAGAGTGTGTTTGATAGTGTCACGCTACCCCCAATAACCTTGACACCAATGCAAATTATCCTGCCTCATAATGGGCCGTTTCTGCTCGCCGTACGCCGCCGCTCGTGTAAATTACCGCCTTACATGTTGAAGCTTTTAAAGGCGTGACATCGGCATCCATTATGTAAGCTATTGTCTTTTGTGGAGCGTGTGCGCTCGGATAATGAGAGGCAATTTAATGCTGCTGGTTTGTGAGATCATTAGTGATTTAAAGCGTTTAGATAGTAAGGCTATCATTAGCTAGCTGTGCTTTAATTGACGAGGTTTATGACGACACGAATCGACCAGCTTTGATGATCCTCAAGTAAAGAAACCTGGGTTGATTCAGTTAATCTGAATATAAATGTATCTCAGTATTGCCAGGATTTGTCCTTTTAGCTGTGGATGAAAGCAACCGGAGTGCTAATCACAAAAAAAAAAGAAGAAGTTGGAGACCATTTGGGAAGCAAACGTTCATTTGGTGACAGAAATAAAGTGGAGGAAAGCGGGCGAGATCCACAAAATAAGAGGAACATTTTTTTTTCTTGTACCTTTGGATGTCATAATCAGAATGCAAACAAAAGATGCCCTTCGTTTTCACAGAATACCGTCGGCAAAGATGCCCTTTAAAGTGAGAAGCAGGCATTAAGCTGACAGATTGCGACTCTTACCCTCATTTTAAAGTATGAATTTGACGTTAGCAATAAATAGATCCACATACTGTATAATATTCACATATGCAGTTCATAGTGAGCATATATAAACCCTATAGTTACAGAATAAAATAACATTTAAGCCTTGAACATTTTTATCTCACAATAGTGACTTTTTCTCTCGTATTAGCAAGTTTATATCGCTCAATTTGGACTGTTGGAATTACGTATCTCACAATTCTGACTTGATAACATGCAGTTGAGAGATATAAAGTCAGAATTGCAAGTTTTTCACACAATTCGGACTTTTTATCCCATAATTGCGATTATATAAAGTCAGAATTGCGAGTTTTTCATGCAATTCTGACTTTTTATCCCATAATTGTGATATATAAAGTCGGAATTGCGAGTTTTTCACGCAATTTTGACTTTTAATCCCGTAATTGCGATATATAAAGTCAGAATTGTGAGTTTCACGCAATTCTGACTTTTTATCCCATAATTGTGATATATAAAGTCGGAATTGCGAGTTTTTCACGCAATTTTGACTTTTAATCCCGTAATTGCGATATATAAAGTCAGAATTGTGAGTTTCACGCAATTCAGACTTTTTATCCCATAATTGCGATATATATAAAGTCAGAATTGCAAGTTTTTCACACAATTCGGACTTTTTATCCCATAATTGCGATATATATAAAGTCAGAATTGTGAGTTTTTCATGCAATTTTGACTTTTTATCCCATAATTGTGATATATATAAAGTCAGAATTGCAAGTTTTTCACGCAATTCGGACTTTTTATCCCATAATTGCGATTATATAAAGTCAGAATTGCGAGTTTTTCATGCAATTCTGACTTTTTATCCCATAATTGTGATATATAAAGTCGGAATTGCGAGTTTTTCACGCAATTTTGACTTTTAATCCCGTAATTGCGATATATAAAGTCAGAATAGTGATTTACACGCAATTCAGACTTTTTATTCCATAATTGCGATATATATAAAGTCAGAATTGCAAGTTTTTCACACAATTCGGACTTTTTATCCCATAATTGCGATATATATAAAGTCAGAATTGTGAGTTTTTCATGCAATTTTGACTTTTTATCCCATAATTGCGATATATATAAAGTCAGAATTGCAAGTTTTTCACACAATTCGGACTTTTTATCCCATAATTGCGATATATATAAAGTCAGAATTGTGAGTTTTTCATGCAATTTTGACTTTTTATACCATAATTGTGATGTATATAAAGTCAGAATTGCAAGTTTTTCACACAATTCGGACTTTTTATCCCATAATTGCGATATATATAAAGTCAGAATTGCGAGTTTTTCATGCAATTTTGACTTTTTATACCATAATTGTGATGTATATAAAGTCAGAATTGCAAGTTTTTCACACAATTCGGACTTTTTATCCCATAATTGCGATATATATAAAGTCAGAATTGCGAGTTTTTCATGCAATTTTGACTTTTAATCCCGTAATTGCGATATATAAAGTCAGAATTGCAAGTTTTTCACACAATTCGGACTTTTTATCCCATAATTGCGATATATATAAAGTCAGAATTGCGAGTTTTTCATGCAATTTTGACTTTTTATCCCATAATTGCGATATATATAAAGTCAGAATTGCAAGTTTTTCACACAATTCGGACTTTTTATCCCATAATTGCGATATATATAAAGTCAGAATTGCGAGTTTTTCATGCAATTTTGACTTTTAATCCCGTAATTGCGATATATAAAGTCAGAATTGCAAGTTTTTCACACAATTCGGACTTTTTATCCCATAATTGCGATATATATAAAGTCAGAATTGCGAGTTTTTCATGCAATTTTGACTTTTTATCCCATAATTGCGATATATATAAAGTCAGAATTGCAAGTTTTTCACACAATTCGGACTTTTTATCCCATAATTGCGATATATATAAAGTCAGAATTGCGAGTTTTTCATGCAATTTTGACTTTTAATCCCGTAATTGCGATATATAAAGTCAGAATTGCAAGTTTTTCACACAATTCGGACTTTTTATCCCATAATTGCGATATATATAAAGTCAGAATTGCGAGTTTTTCATGCAATTTTGACTTTTTATCCCATAATTGTGATATATAAAGTCAGAATTACGGGTTTTTCACGCAATTCGGACTTTTTATCCCATAATTGCGATATATAAAATCAGAATTGTGAGTTTTTCACACAATTCTGACTTTTTATCCCATAATTGCGATATACTGTATAAAGTCAGAATTGCGACTTTCACGCAGTTCTGACTTTTTATCCCATAAATGCGATATATAAAGTCAGAATTGTGTGAAAAACTCACAATTCTGACTTTATATATCGCAATTATGGGATAAAAAGTCAGAATTGCATGAAAAACTCACAATTCTGACTTTATATCTAACAATTACAAGCTTCCATAGAAATCGCATTGTTGGACATTTTTGTTTTATGGTTGTGTTTTACCTTGCGAAGAACATCAAGATGCATTTTATGTATGAAAAGTGCTATACACATTAATAAATAATTTGACAAAACAGAGATTGTTTGTTGTTCATTTGAAGGGATGATTTAGTTTTGTAAGTGGACAGTAAATGGTTAATTCTGCCACTTTCACGTACACGTATCTGCTATTGAAGCGCTTGCATTGTCCTGTCGTTTCTGTACGTTCCTTCAGGTTACCAAAATGTGATGCCAAATCAACAGCAGAACTACCAGAACGCCATCCAGCCGCTGCAGAATCAGACACTGGTCAGCAGCCAACACAGCAATATGGGAAGTCCGATGCAAGGCATGATGGTCCAGTATATGTCGGTGCCATCCTATCAGGTGAGGAACATGTAATTTGCTCTCTTAGTCTTTACAGATGCCTGTGCCCGGTTGCATAAAGCACCTTAAGTGTAATTTTCCCTTAAGTTTGCCCTTATGTTTCTCAACACCTAAGAGTGTTGCAGTGTCACTCAAGGGTTTCTTAAATTTGTCACACACATACAACACCACCTCACTTTATTTCGACATGGGGACAGAAGAGCTGTCCGTCAATAAATGTGTAAAAGTAACTAGCGTTACTTATTTAAAAAAATTACTTCGATATTTAGTTTGAAGTTACTTTACTAGTTACTTGAAAAAGTAATCTGATTACCGCTATGTAACTCAAGTTACTTCCAACCCAACACATTGGTGATTATAGATCTGTCTCATGATGAGCAGTTTAATTTCGGTTGATGAGAATGAACAGACGTCTTTTTTTAGTGCAAGATATTTCTTATTAATGCTGTTTTTAACATTTGTGATTTTGTAACATTGTTAGTGTATCATCCGGCGCTAAGGGGAGCACTTCCTAATTTCATTATACATGTTTATAATGATAATAATAATTGTGTGCCAGGTGTCCTCGGCTGTGCCACCGCAGGCGTATCATCAGCCCGTCGTCAGCCATGCGCCCGGACCGCCGTCCAGCTTTCAGGTCTACTACAGCATCGGACCTCATAACCAACAGAACGCCGTCAGGTACGGACGTCTTCAGCCAAATCAGAAACACCGGAAAAAAGCTGAAACCGTCCTTTTCATTTCGCAAAAGAACACAGCAGTTTATTTGTTTTGCAGAAGCATTTTGATTCATTCAGATATGCAGTAAATGCGTATTTCAGGGTTCGTACAAGGTGCTTAAATCGACTTTTTGATATTGAAGTTCTGGAAATCTTGTGAAAAAGCGTTTATTTATAAAGAGGTACCTGAAAAGTGCTTAAATTATTGAACGACTATATATAAATTAGTGCTAATCGTGATTAATCGCATCCAAAATAAAAGTTTGTGTTTATATAATATATGTGTGTGTGCTGCGTATAATTATTTTGTGTATATACATACACGCATATGCATGTGTATATATTTAAAAAAAAATTGTTATTTATTATATAAAATATTAAAATTTATTTATAATATAATTTATATATAAATATACATACAATATATACATGCACATATTTCTTAAATATATACACATGCATATGCATGTGTAATTATATAAAATAATTATTTTGTGTTTATACATACACGCATATGCATGTGTATATATTTAAAAAAAATGTGTTATTTATTATATTAAAATGTATTTATAATATAAATTATGTATAAATATACATACAATATATACATGCACATATTTCTTAAATATATACACATGCATATGCGTGTATGTATATACACAAAATAATTATATGCAGTACACAATATTATATTAAGAAATATGTGCATGTATATATTGTATGTATATTTATACATAATTTATATTATAAATAAATTGTAATATTTTATATAATAAATAACACATTTTTCTTAAATATACGTATGCATGTGTGTGTATTTTATATATATATATATATATATATATATATATAAAATAATTATACACATTACACACGCATGTATTATGTAAACACAAACTTTTATTTTGGATGCGATTAATCGTTGCCCAGCACTTATATAAATATGTATATTTTTTGATTAAACTATTTACATGCAGAATTAAAGCTGCAGCCTGTCTGATATATATATATATATATATATATATATATATATATATATATAAAGACATTTCGCTTGATTATGAGCGTTGTTTTGCTCATATAAATATCCAAATATAAGATGCAGCTTTCATTCTTCCAGTCCATCATATATTCATGAAGAAAAAAATCTATTTGAATAAGAAAAGCAATAACTTTGTCATAGTTTGCTTTCAATGGTTAAAGTTGCCACAGTCCTTTGCATATTTTGCATGTTGATTAATTACAATAAAAGCACATGATACTATGACGATCCGCCTGTGTGAAACAGAAAACAGACAAAATAATAGCGCTTTTTACAATACAGATTATTCCGAAGTGATGACAGAAAAATAATGCAACAGTTTGTTTCTAGAAGAAAATAACATAATAGTCAGCTTAAAGTCAGATGAATTTTCCTGAGAATAACATATTCACACGCATTTAATCTTCTGCTACGAACAGAGATGAGGCTAGCCATGAAAAGGCTTTCGGTGTGGTGTAAAATGGCTGTAGCTGTATGGGTTTTGTGCAGAGCTGTGAGGAAGAGGTCGCTCGCTCGTCTCCCGGGACCTTGACTTTAGTAGGCCACATTCAAGATGATTTATAAGTCCAGATATGCAGCTGGTCTTAATATAACGCTGGGTCCCGTGAGGAGAGCGATCTCGCGCTGCACATCCTTCATATGAAGCGGTTCACAGATGGTGAACGACGACTCACAGCTGCGTCACACGCCTCGTGTCCTCATTAAACCGCCAGAGACGACCCAGCTCTGTGAAAACTGATGATCTGGGCACTCGCCACGTTTATCAGGCGTCGTACTGATCAGAGCTGAACACACACTACCAGTCGAAGGTTAGAGATCGGTAAGATTTTTAATGTTTTTAAAAGAAGTCTACTCACCAAGGCTGCATTTATTTGATTAAAAATACACACAAAAATGGTATTGTGAAATATTATGACAATTTAAAATGACTGTTTTCTATTTTAAAATGTAATTTGAAAGCTGAATTTTCCACATCATTACTGTTGCTGATTACACATCAGTTTTCAGCGTCACATGATCCTTCAGAAATCATTCTAATATGCTGATTTTATGCTCAAAAAACATAAATTATTATTTTCAATGTTGAAAACAGTCGTGTACCATTTTTTCACCCCAACATTCTATGATGAATAGAAAGTTTAAAAGAACAGCATTTATTTAAAATATAATCTTTACTGTAACTTTTGATCAGTTTAACTAAATCTAACTAAACTAAATAAAAGTATTTTCTAATTTCTTTCCCCCAAAAATAAAAAATAAATTCTTACTGACCCCAAACTTTTGAATGGTAGTGATTAATGTTACAAAAGCTTAATTTCCATTTCAGATCAATTCTGTTCTTTTGAACTTTCTATTCATCAAAGAATCCAGAAATAAAAATGTAAAAAACTGTTTTCAACATGGATAATAATCATAAATGTTTCTTGAACCTCATATTATAATAATTTCTGTAGGATCATGTGACACTGAAGACTGGAGTAATGATGCTGTAAATTCAGCTTTGATCACAGGAATAAATTACACTTCACTATATATTCACATAGAAAACCGCTGTTTTAAATTGTAATAATATTTCACAATATTACTGTTTTTTTTTTTTTTTTTATCAAATAATTGCAGCCTTGGTGAGCAGAAGAGACTTCTTTTAAAAACATTAAAAAATCTTACCGATCTAAAAACTTTTGACCAGTAGTGTACAGTATGTGAAGCTTTTGTAACATTATGAATGTCTTTACTGTAACTTTTGAATGCATCCTTGATGAATAAAAGTATTGATTTATTTTATTTCTTTCCCCCCAAAAATTAAATAAATTCTTATTCACGGCAAATTTTTGAGCGGTGGTGTTTTAATGTTACAAAAGCTTTCTATTTCATATAAATACTGTTCTTTTAAACTTTCTATTCATCAAAGAATCCTGAAATAAAAATGTAAATAACTGCTTTCAATATTAATAAATGTTTCTTGAGCATCAAATCATCATATTAGAGTGATTTCTGGAGGATCAGAACATGAAAAATCCTACCGATCCCCAACTTTTAACTGGTAGTGTATGTGACGTGGTTTTGGCATCGTAAACGAATGTTGGCATGTGTGTGTCTCCGCAGCTCCTCCGTGGGGTTCTTGCCTCCTCCAGGATCAGAACAGATGCCGTACCACCGCACCTCGCCTCCCTGCGGCTCGCAACAGATTCCCACCCAGCAGTGCTCAGGTACGAACCCGCGGTGACCCAGAAGGCCATTCGTCCTTGTCCGTTTGCAATGATGTTTGCTGCTCAAATTTCTGAAGGGAAATATTGCAATATTAGCTAAACAGTTAATTCCAAAGACTCCTTACACTCACCACACGAGGTTAAATCGGTAACACTTTTTAATGCATTAATTTTACCTTATAATGCAATGTATGATCTCATGAACAATTGTAACCGTTGTCTATTCATTGTTAGAAAGTATAATGCATTAGGCCACCCTTAAAAATATTCTTGTTTGCCGTAACCCGACCGACCCTGTCAATTTAGGGCCGACCCAATTTTTATTTTATTTTTTCCTTTTAATCCGACCGACTTGACGGTTGTAACCTGCGTTCAGACCGACCGATTTTTTTTTTTTTACTCTTCAAACGACTAATTCAAATTCAATAAAATAATAATAATTATATTTTAGTTAGTATTGTGAAAGTTGCTTGTGTCTACATAGAATACAAACGTAGGCTACGTAAAAACCCGTGGCGTCATAGTCATCCGATTATGTTTACATTGGTTTAACGTTACGCGTGTCACACTATGGCTTGTACGTTCGCTCGTTTCATTCAGTGTTCCCGCTTGGTACCCGGTATTAAAAGGGCAACGGGGCTGAATATCAACCATTTCTATATATAATAAAAATATTAAACTATTTGTCTGTGATGCATTTTGCTATTCGCAGTCCAGAAGAGAGAGAGAGCGATCTCTCATCCGGAGCCACAGCACGACAGCCCTGCTTAATGAGTGACAATGAGGACAAAACGTGGTTACACTTTAGATCTGGGATATTATTTTAATTGTATTTTAGATTTCCGCTTTCAAAGATTATAAAAAGAAGATATTTGAGATGAAACCATTACAGACGTGTCTAGCGTAACTTCCTTCCCTTCACAGCGTTGCGCTGTCATTTCTTCCTAAAACCCAAACGTACCGTCAGAATCAGCACAATTGTTGTAAAATGCACTCTGTACTGTTGCTAAACTGCGGACGCATTCAATCATTAAAAGAGCTATTAAAAGCACAAAAGTCTGCGCAAGAGACGCTGTTCACAAGGCGACGCGCGCTCCGAAATCCAGTAAAACGAGACAAGAAAAGTAGGCTATAGCCTCGTTTTGGGCTTCATGTGCGCAGCTAAACTATCAAATATACATAAAATATAAAATGACCTGCTCTGAGATTCATTTAAACACAGTTTATGTCTTAATTGGACGTAAATAGTTGGGAGAAAATGATGGTGCATCTATTACAGTAGAGTTCTGCATTCGGTCTTAAAGGGGCAGTAGTCTAATAAACGTGTGACGATTGAGCCAGTAATGCGAATCAAACAACAAAAGGCAGATAAAAATCACTCACAGCTCTTGAATGAATAACTTAAACTTTAATAAGCATTAATCTAACTATGATAAACTATGCAGTGTCATTTTACATTTGATTACTAGCTAAATTAAATTTCTTTTCAGACAGAGCGACAGACTTAACTAAAAAGTAGCTAATTTTAGACCTCCCTGAAATTAAAGCACTGTGTATATAGGCTAATTTGTATCTTTGTTTAATTGTATTCTTTGTGTGACCATGTGTTTGTACTTGTTTTTGCCTATCTCATGTATATATGCACAACAAATAGATATTTTATACATTTTGTGACTGGCCTAAAATGTAACCGGTTGTAGATTGCATTAACACCTAGCGGTGGATGCACAGTTTGAAGACCCAGTCAGTGACGTCACAATATGCATTTTTTTTTTAAAAAAAATTCACGATCACCATGACCAAAATTGTAAAAAAAAATGTTTTCACTGAATCTTGAAAAAAAAAAAATAAAGACCTACCTACCGACCTTTTTTTTTTTTTTTTTTAAATTGCTGTTACTGCAAACCAAAATATTTTTAATGATGGCCTTAAAACACGTGACAAACAACCGATTGGCCCGACGATTTCTGAAGCGATCATAATTACTCAAAATCCAGACTGAACTTCCCGACCAAAAAAATAAATAAATTAAAAAGGCAGTTAAAACCGATTCCCTATTTTGGTTTTTGACACTTGTGTTGGCTTGTCCCATCGATTGTGCAAGCGTAAAGTGATAGCCGTTGTGATTATTAGTGATCAGATCCACATTATACAGTCGTTTAGTTTATCCTCCCTTATTCTCAGCACAGTGTTTTCTTCAAACGCTGGATTTAGACTGTGTTTCTCAAACAAAGGACGTCTGGAGAACATGAGTGTTGTCGTGACCTTCAGCCTCGTGTCATTTCCTTCGAGGTGTAAAGGTGCTAATTGAAATGACACTCAACAATCCCTTTATTGAACAGATATTAGCTGGTAATTAAAAAGTAATTCCTGTGCTGCTCTGCTGTCTCTTAGAGAAGGCTTTCACGGCTCCTTTCCAGTTGATGTGTCCTCCATTAATGTGAACGGCTTCTCTGCTCTCCATCGCTCGTCTTTAATAACTAATTAAAAGACGAGGCTAGAAGGGCTCCTCAAATGCTCAAATTAGATCCTCTTCTCCTTCACAAGCGTCTTGTGGTTTCGTTTGATTGGAGGATTAAGCAGTGAGAGAAAGTCGTTGCTCTTCTGGAGTGTGTTGAACGGCTCCGTTTCGTCTGGATATTCGTTTATTTTCCCATGCAGTATTTTGCCGACTCACTGCGTCACTGTTGGAAACACTTATTCAGAAGTTTCTTTGTGAAATAATATCCAATGTCCTGTTGTGAATGAGCTTGCCTGTTAAAAGTACAATCGGACGTTGTATATTTACACCTCAGGCTTGATTGTGTCTGTGGGGATTTGATTGGATGGTTGTGGTTTGCTATTGGCTGATCTCGTGTGATTGACAGGTTGTTGCCCCGCCCACATCATCATCAGAGAAGAGAAGCTGCAAGAGGAAGTTATTCTGATTAAAGATTATGAGGGCCAGGAATTAAAAAAAAAGATGAATAAATCATTTGTAAAAAATACTGCAATATTTTATTAAAGATAAGAATTGCTCATTTTGATTTCATGGTGACTTTGAGAGAGAGAGATTGTGTGTGTGTGTGTGTGTGTGTGTGTGAGAGAGAGAGAGAGAGAGAGAGAGATTGTGTGTGTGTGTGTGTGTGTGAGAGAGAGAGAGATTTTGTGTGTGTGTGTGTGTGTGTGTGAGAGAGAGAGAGAGCATTTTTGACATTTGTGAGTGAATTTGTGAGTGTGTGTATGAGAATGTGTGTGTTTGTGTGAAGAGAGTGTGTGTGCGAATGTGTAAAATATTGTTAGTGTGTGTGTTAGAGAGAGAGAGTGTGTGAGTGTGAATGTGTGAGAATGTGTGTGAGAGAGTGTGTGTGTGTGTATGAGAGAGATTTTGTTGAGAGAGAGAGAGCATTTTTGACATTTGTGAGTAAATTTGTGAATGTGTGTATGAGAATGAGTGTGTGTGTGTGTGTGTTTGTGTGAAGAGAGTGTGAGTGTGAATGTGTGAGAGAGTGTTAAAGTGTGTGTGTGTGCGAATGTGTGAAAGATTGTTAGTGTGTCTGTGAGTGTGTGTGTGACTTTGTGAGAGAGTGTTAATGTGTGTGTGTGTGTGTGTGTGTGTGTGAGAGAGAGAGAGAGAGATTGTGTGTGAGTGTGTTTTTGAGAGAGTGAATTTGTGAGTGTGTGTATGAGAGAGTGAGTGTGTGTGAGTGTGAGTGCGAATGTGTGAAAGATTGTTTGTGTAAGAGAGTGTGTGTTTGTGTTAGAGAGAGAGAGAGTGTGAATGTATGAGAGAGTGTTAAAGTGTGTGTGTGTGTGTGTGTGTGTGTGTGAGAATGTGTGAGGCCTGGTAAATTCCCCCCACAAAGACACCAATATCAAAAAAACAAATGTTTGGTCGTAATGAGGAAACGCTGATATATAAATGAGACTAAAGGATGTTTTTGAAAATGTAGAAATGCAGAAGTGTGTGATTAGTGTGTGGGGTTAGTGTAAGGGGAGAGAATATACTGTTTGTACACTATAGAAAAACAATGTGTGTGTGTGTGTGCAGGTGCTCCGCCCCCATCAGGTGGTGTGGTGATGATGCAGCTGGCGTTACCCGCGTCTCATTCCCCCCCGCAGTGGAAACACAACAAATACTACGAGCACAAGCCCAGCGAGATCTGCTGTGTGGACACGTCACGAGTAAGAACACACTCCAGCACCACTAACACACTCGGAAATATCAGTACATTGTTTATTTATTGCTTTATTTTGTGTATTTCATGTTCATGATTGTGCGTTCACATCATGATGAAGTTACTGACGTCACATGATTCCCTAATATGGTGAATGCGGCTTCATGTTGATGTTCAAGCGTGTGTGTGTGTGTGCAGAACAGTCCTCAGATCTGCAGCCCGTCCCCCTCGCCGGCCCAGTCGCCCACACCAACACACCTCACTAATGTAAAGAACATCCGTCCAGGCCTCAACACCCTTCCCATCATGCCTCACTTCTCCAGACCCTTCGTTTCAGGTCAAGGTGAGTCCTCGCGTCCTGTTTGGTGTGTGTTAAAGTCATTGTGAGGCTCATCGGGTGTGTGTATTTGTGTCAGGTGACGTTCGCTATCCTCTTCTGGGACACACGCTCCAGTACGGCCCTCAGATTCGCCCTCCGTTACTTCATGCCCCCCCCATGATGTCCAGTCAGGTCGGACCACCAATCACGTTTCACATCACACACACATGTGACCCTGGATCACAAAACTAGTCATAAGTCGCACGGGTGTATTTGTCAGTAGGGGTGGGGTTGGGGATCAGGGGGTGGAGCTTGCTAGGTTTAGGGGTGGGGTTAGGGATCAGGGGGTGGGGCTTGGTATGTTTAGGAATGGGGTTAGGGATCAGGGGTGGGGCTGGAAGGTTTAGGGGTGGGGTTAGGGATCACAGGGTGGGGCTGGTAGGTTTAGGGGCGGGGATGGTAGGTTTAGGGGTGGGGTTAGGGATCAGGGGGTGGGGCTTGGTAGGTTTAGGGATGGGGTTAGAGATCAGGGGGTGAAGCTGGGTAGGTTTAGGGGTGGGGTTATGTATCAGGGGGTGTGGCTTGGTATGTTTAGGGGTGGGTTAGGGATCAAGGGGCGGAGCTGGGTAGGTTTAGGGGTAGGGTTATATGTAAGGTGGGAGGAGTTGGATCTGGATCCACCTCGTGGATTTCATGTGCAATACATTGCATGGGTCAAAATTATAGATTTTTCTTTTATGCAAAAAATATTTAAGATATTAAGTAAAGATCATGTTCCGTGAAGATATTTTGTAAATTTCATACCATAGATATATAAACCTTTTATTTTTGTGAGTGAATGCTGCACAATCGTGAACATAAATGCAAGGAGATTTTTTTCAGTTTGGATTTTTTTTGCACCCTCAGATTCCAGATTTTCCTATAATTGCATCTCGGCCAAATATTGCCATATCATAACAAACACACATCAATGGAAAGCTTATTTAACCAGCTTTCAGATGATGTATAAATCTCAATTTCAAAAAAAAATTCCCATGTGACTGTTTTTGTGGTCACATATTTACAGTGCTTTACAGTTAATACTGATTTTCTACTTTAACTAGTGTCACTTCAGTTTCTATTATGGCACATTTTAAATATTAATGCAATTTTACAAAAATTGGCAATTATGAATTTTTCCTGCAGAAAAAGAATCTTGACAATGTCAACAGTCAACTCTAGTCGTGTTTGTGCCATAATATGTGCGAATAAAAGATCCCGCTGCCTTTGCCCCTCAGCACAGAGGTTGTGACAGAAAGTGTGTGTTTGTTCAATTAATTTTGTTCATCTTCTGTTTAGGCTCCTGTAGGGATTCGACACGCTGGTCGAGGCAGGAAGCCTCACAGGAAAGCGCTTTCTACAGATCTCAGTGTAGGTGGCCCATTGTAAATATGATAAAAAAGAAGGAAAAAAAATATATATATATGAATGTATATATATGAATATATATATATGAAATATATATAAATAAATAATTAAATATATATATATATATATATATATATATAATCTTTATAAATATGTATATTTTAGGGCTGTGCAAAGATTAATTGTGATTAATCGCATCCAAAAATAAAAGTTTGTGTTTACATAATATATGTGTGTTTGCTGTGTATAATTGTTTTGATATATAAATACTCACACATGCATCTATATATTTAAGAAAATGTGCTGTTCATATATAAAATAGATTATGTATTTATGTAAGTATATATAAATGTATGTACATGCAAATAATTCTTAAATATATACATGCATGCATATGTTTTTATATAATTATACACAGCACACACACATATATTATGTAAACACAAACTTTTATTTTGGATGAGATATATATATGTATATATATATATATGTATGTATATGTATTAGGATTGAACAAGTCACTAAAATTGGTTAAGATATTTATTTGACTAAATTATTTAGCAAACTTATAAATAAAAGAAATTAATTAATACTTTTATTCATCAAGGACGCATTAAATTAATCAAAAGTGACTGTAAATACATTTATAATGTTAGAAAAAGATACCATTTCAAATAAATGTAATATAACTTTCTTTTCATACAAGAATTCTGAAAAGAAATATAAAAATTAGATGTTTTTCGGGTATCAAATTATATACTATATACTCACAGAGAACTGTATTTTAAATTGTAAAAATATTTTACAATATTACGGTTTTGTTTTTGTATTTTTGATCAAATAAATGCAGCCTTGGTGAGCAGAAGAGACTGTTAAAAAATATTAAAATCATTTGAAAGATTGTCGTAAATATAAATATTTTTGCACATGTCTCATATGTCATAGAAGTGTGATTAAACCATACAAATATGAGGAATATAATACTTATTTTTTTAAATATGAGGGAAGAACAAGTCACTATTACATTGTTTCCGTGTAATATATTTTTTAGTTTTAACATTTAGTTTGTGTTTCTCCATGTTGTTATTGTTGTACAAACTTCAGACTGATGAAATGAAGCATGTCTCCCGACACAAAGTAAAAATAGACGATTATGAATCTGTCTTACACGGCTGAACCGTATTCTTTAGTCTGTTTATTGAGTTTATTGGGATGATGCAAGAAAAGCTAAAATAGATGTTTATGAACCGCTGATATTTGCGTAGCATCTTCAGTGTTTTGTGTCTCCTGCAGTGATCGCTCGTGTGCCGAGGAGCTTCAGTCGTGTGGATTTGACCCCGCCGTGACCTCCTGCTTCAGACTCGCCCAGCTAATAACACTGACACAGCCTGTGACGCCTTCCTCCTTCCACACGAGGGCGCTGTGACTGACGGTGGGTGTCTCAGCTCCTGCCATTTGAAAAAGGAAACGATCCGAACTGAACGTGTTCTGCGCTCTCATTGGGCGATTGACTGGAACGTAACAAAATGCAGCCGGAACTGTTGTTCTTTATTTTTTTATCTGCGTTTATTGGTTTGTTTTGTTTTTTTATTTGAATATTCTAGTATTAAAACACACCAGATTGATTTTCAGTTGTTTGTATCACATTTGTATCAGTTCACCAGCCATCGACAAAAGAGCGAACGAACGCACCGTCTCGTGTCAGACATAACCTGCTTACCTGATTTTTTTTAATAAGTCTTCTAATATATTCTTACTGGGGAAAATAAAAAAAGGGGAAAACGACAAAGTGCACATTTTATATTAAAATCTATTTTTAGTCTAAAAAAGGCTGTTACATTTTTACCGACACAAGTCGATTTTTATTTAAGTGTTGATCTACTTTATCAAACACTGACGTCCTTTGCCATGAGTCAGTTTGTGGTTTTTACACATCTCTGTCATCCGTCCCGATTTATTGTTCAGAACGGAGGCAGCGGCGTTCGGTCTCAGCCGATGGACGGTGTCGTTCATCTCAATTCTGCTTTTATTGGGTCGTTCGTCTCCTACATTAACCTGCCGCTCACCTCATCTGTCCAAACGCCCCACAGTTCATCTAGATCCTTCTCTGCGTTTTCCTCCTCCAATAACGTCAAAGTAATTTGCCGAAAGAAAAATCCCCACACCTGCCGGCGTCCTTATTGAGCCTGAGGGAACGAGAAGCGCTGGAATCCATAACGCACGGCTTTATCCTCATATGAACAGCGCTCTTTTCTGTCCGCTACGGGTGTGTGCCAAATGGCTCAGTGCCGGCGAGATTATTAACGTGTAATTAAATCAACATCTGGAGAGCTCAGCCGCACGACGGCACGATTGAGCTTCTGTTTATTCAGCAATAATTGATGTTTTTATCAGAAAGCCTCCAGTTTCATCATCCAGTGCTGTGCAATAATGCAGTCTTCTTATAGAAAACAACCAAGGACACTTAAAGGGATACTCCACTTTTTTTTGGGAAATAAGCTCATTTTACAACTCCCTCAGAGTTAAACAGTCGGGTTTTACCGTTTTCGAATGTATTCAGTCGATTTTCTGATTTTTAGAAGAATATCAGTGACTTCCATAGTAGGAAAAAAATATACTATGGAAGTCAATGAGACCAGAAACTGTCTGGTTACTGATATTCTTCTAAAAATCAGAAAATCGTCTGAATACATTCGGAAACGGTAAAACCCGACTGTTTAACTCTGAGGGAGTTGTAAAATGAGCTTATTTCCAAAAAAAAAAAGTGGAGTATCCCTTTAAAACAACTGAGCAGAATCAGATAATTGACCTTTTCACACACACTAATTTTTTTTACTTTTTTTGCACAATTGTCTTATATTCCCTTGGCATTGAGTTGCACAGAACTGGGTCACGGCAAATTTGTCATTTTTCTTCAGACCAACGAACATGATCAATATGTCATAGGTATAAATATGCTTTTACACTTTGCTATTGAGCAAAAATAATGTTTGCTGTCATCTCCCGTTCACTGAGTTTACCCAATTATGATGGAGATGCAAAACTGGAGTTACATAAAATCAAAAAGTGCAAAAACTGCAGACTTGATGCATGTATTCTGTGTAAAAACAACATTTAACTCTAAAACCGTATTCTGGACAAATTTGGGCAAAATAGTTTTGATTTATTTAAAAAAAAAATACTTCTCTTGATCTGAGCGGTACAAGACTTGGCTACTTTTCCTAAGTTTGCCTCCTGAACACACACTTTTTTTTTGACTCAATTCTACAATGTTAAGTGGGTGAAAAAAAACCTCCTTAATCTTGTGTTTGGGTCAAAAATGGGCACCCATAGAAATGAAATGAATGGGGAAAACTGTAATTTACATCAGGTGACAGCAAAGTCACTTCATCTTTAGGTTTTAGCTCTAAGAA
Source organism: Pimephales promelas (assembly GCF_988280905.1). Classification (NCBI taxonomy): domain Eukaryota; kingdom Metazoa; phylum Chordata; class Actinopteri; order Cypriniformes; family Leuciscidae; genus Pimephales; species Pimephales promelas. The sequence continues at coordinate 39,545,025 of NC_142775.1, read as the reverse complement.
CTTATTGGAACGATATTTTAATGTAGTTAAAAAAATGTAACAAATGAAACATAAAAATAAGCATCATTTACATAGAAAATATGGTACTTTTTGAAGTACATAAATTCAAAAATACCCCCAAATTTAAAAAAAAACACCATAAATGGATAGACAAAACTTTATCGAAGACAGTGATATAACATTTATAATAAATATAAATTAGGAGTCCTCTGTGCCCACATTTGTCCACAATTACAGGATTAAGGGCTATGAATACGGTTTGAGGGCTACATCTCTAATATTTCATAACAGTTTGATCAGACAGATCATTTCTGAAAGGCTCTAAACTGTGTGAACTAGACTTATGTTTTCCAGGGTTTCTGCGGGTCTTAAAAAGTCTTGATTTGCCCTTATACAGTACAAATTAAAAAGGGCAGAGAGTATTCAATTCATCAAGTCATGGGATTAAATGTCGCATGCATTGCAAAAAAAAAAACAAAAAAAAACTCTTTAAATCAAGATACTTTTAAATGGAAAATAAAGTCTCGAAAGTTTTAATACAGTTATGTGACTTTATGATTAAAACAAGAATGAATATCTGTGTCAATGAGCCTTTGACTTACCACATATTTGTTCTGGTTTTAATCATAAACTCACTACTTTTTGACCAATTTCACAGAAAACAAGACATCATATTTTATGTCAGATTGTATCTCCAGTAAATACTATAGACATTTGCACTGGAAAACAAGTCAAAACTACAGAGGAAGAACATCACCTTTCTTCTGCAAGTACAGGTAAAGTGATTTCTGTATTCTGGTGGATGGGGACAGAAGTTGAACAATCCAAATGTTTTGTTTTTTGTTAAATAAATGATATTTTTGTTTAGATATCTTTTGCATTTTGATAACACATTGATGTATTGATGTCCCTTCAATATAATTCCTTAAATTGTCTTTACTTGGTCTTAAAAAGGCCTATATAAAGTCCTTCTGTGGTGAAAATCCAGTTTTTAAAGTTGTTTATATGTCTATGTGGTGTTTTTAATACGCTTTAAGACAAACCATGTGTAAATTCATAAGTCGACAGCATTGCTGAGTATTTTCTGCTTGTGCGATCGTCAACGAGTGGACCTCTGAGAGAGTGAGTCGGGGCGGGGCTTATTTGCATATTCATAGAACCATGCATACTAAATGAGGTAAGGGTGTCGAGTTACATTCAAGATATTTTAAGGCATTAAGAATTTTGTTTCAAGGAAAAAACATAAATGGCGACTTTAAATGTACCTTCACACAACCTGCAGAAACCCTATGTTCAGATGAGGGAACGGATGGAGAACTCCAGGTATCATAAACCTCAAAAACACTTGAATTTCGTGCTTTTCCATGTTTTAATCAGCTGATTACCGACTTGTGATCAGTGCAAACAGGCCGAATGCACATTCAAGACATGAGATTTGAAAACAACAACCTCTGTATTATTATTTTTTTCCTCAACGGGAGAATATAATTCACAGCCCAGATGATGAACTTGTAAAAGCATCATAAAGCAGATTAATGAGAGTTATGATCACCAGAGGGACATGCTGGGAAAGGTAAGAACAACATCCAAATTGACCAGATGTGATCAGAAATAAACTCCATATCTAGGACACTATTTGAGCACACAGCCATTTGTAGTGGTGTCCAAAACAAAACCACAGGGGACATCATCAAGTCCACGTGATCAATCCCATAATGCACCTCAAAAGCAATAAATGAGCGTTTTAAATTCGATTCCGTTTTTTGTATAGCGCTAGACGCAGGGAACATGTTTAATCAGCAATTTAAACTTTTGCTTGTAATGATTACAATATGATGATCGTTTTTGAATGGCGACCCAAGTTGACGTCATCTGAACTCTTCGCCTGAAAACATCGCAACGGCTGGATCTCCCTTGCACTGAATAAAGTAGGTACTCCTCATTTTCATCCAACCATTCATCTAATATCAGTGGAGCAAACCGAGTAATGTAGGGAATTGTGAACCAAGGGCGCCACCTAGGGTTGCCAACTATTTTATTTTATTTATTTTTTTATTTTTTATTTTTTTATTTGCATTATGAACTAGACTACTTTTTCATTTGGGACAAACCATTGTTTGAGTTGCGGGTAGAATCCGGCAAATCCCTTTCACTCTCCGATTACGGCAAATCGGTTTTGGTGAATTAAAACAGCGTGATTATATAAATAGTCTGTGTTATTGTTCACAAGTCCAACATCAGACATGCAAGAAAACGGGGATTAATACGCTGATGTGATTTGCTGCCCAAGAAACAGTTCTGATTTTTAGGCTCTATTTATGTTTTTTTAAAGTCAGGATTCGTTGATGAAAAGGTTTGAAGTAGATTAATCCGAAATAAAGAAATTAAAAAGGTTTTGTAACATTATTAGTGACTTTACTGTCACTTTTAATGTATTTATTGGCTCACCTTTAATATGCCCTTGCTTAATAAAAGTAGGCTATTACTTCTTTAAATGTATAATGCTACAAAAGCTTTCTATGGGCTCTATGCACGGTGACGGCGGTATTTCCGGTGAAGGTGTAAGGATGCTCGATAACTTCCGCCGATCGTAGAGTCCAACGCAATACCGAGAATTTATATTGAATTTTATACTCCATGGTTATACTAAAGAAACGTTAGTCGCAAAAACAGATAAAACAGACACCCCTCGTTGTGTTTATGCTTCTTTTTAAAATTATATTAAATAAACATAACTATAGCCTATATAAAATCACATCTAAACGTATGTACGTTTCGTTTCAAAGACGGGAGGACAGTAAATTTTGAAGACTCTGCCATAATCCCGTTTTCCTCCAATTTAATCTCCACAACCAGAAATGGACGAGCATCCTTGCATCAAATGCGGGAATTTTTTTCTTTAAGTTTAATTAATTTTATTTTTAATTTCAACAAATAAAACGTATACACTCTAAAAAATGCTGGGTTGTTTTAACCCAACTTTGGGTCAAATATAACCCAGCCGTTGGGTTAAATTTTTACATTACATTTTTAACCCAACATTTCGGGTTTGTCCATATTTGACCCAAAATTGGGTTAAAACAACCCAGCATTTTTTAGAGTGTAACATTCAAAACTCATAGGATTTGACTGCATTTGAAGAAAAATAAACACAACCATTTTCTGTAGCCTTGTGCGTACTTACTCAATACTCAATAGAATCCGCCTTTTGCCGAACATATGAGATGTAAAATGTATAAACTAACATGAACGTCTCTAGCGTTACATTTTGCCAATGAACTAAAATCGACACCATGATATGGCGTTTTGCCTTTATAAAACAGCACAAGACTTTAAGAATAGGCATTCTGTTTGTGCTAGGCTGGCTGTTTTCTCCTAAATAAAAGCTCAAGGGTTTATTTCTTGCGAGTGTAGAAATAGGACAAAAGTATTTTAATTTTCCTATATTATAGTGTAATGTTGATTAAAATATACTTTTGAAATATTCGTTTATAGGCTATATGGATTTTACGTCATAGGAATAATTATATAAATCATTATTGTAGGCTAATTGTTTGGCATCCTAAAACACCATTGATAATGTAATGTAGACTGAGACTCTCATAACTAAAAAGATGTTTGGGCCCTCTTTATTGCTGCCCTAGTACAAATCAATGCTTTATCTTTGTTCATGAGTTGAAGCTCTTAATTTTGATCTCTCAAAGAGACTCATGAGACTGATGCATTTAACCTTAAAATGTAAAAAAAAAAAAAGGAGCAGTCGGTAAAACATAAGATATTTTTTTTTAAATCGATTGAACACGGAGCAGTTTTTCCTGTGCGTGAGACTGGAAAACCCGTAGTGGACGAAATCGGAGTGATAACAGAACGCTTAGAGTGCAGAGAGGAACGGGCTTTGGCTCCAGTCCTGGTTTTGCGTCCGCGCCGTTAGGAGCGAATCCATGGGGAGGAGTCGGATCCAGATCCAACTCCTCCCACCTTACAGACACCTACCCAACTCCGCCCCCTGATCCCTAAACCCAACCCTAATCCTACCCATCTCCACCCCTTGGATCGTGATCCGACTCCTCCCCGTAGATCTCGTGTACTGCAGCTCAACATGTGTCTATCTCGCACGCATGCACGCTCGCTCTAGATTAGAGGATATTTGAACTAATTTGCGGTAAAACTAGTCGATCACGAGTGGCTCAACTGGTGAGGTCCTCATTCATTTCATAGTCTGTCTGAGATATATTAGAAGATGTGTCTGTCATGGATTTGCACTGAACTGATTCTCAAAAATACGGAACAAAGTACGTTCCGTATCAGTTCAATACGGAACAATGTGTCAAATGTGTCAAACGATTCCGTATAGCGGTTGGCAACCCTAATCCTATGCCTGTGGACTTTTTTCCAGATGTGGCAGATTATTTGTTAAGGGGAATAGCTAGTCTGACAAAAAGGCGTTTGCACTTAGTAAACACAGCAAAATGTGGAGACAACTAACGTTATGCGTTATTTGACAGAGGCAAATAATTATTAACACAAAAAGAATGGTTGATAAATCAAACAATTTATCGTCGTCAGGAAATAATGTTTTATCTTATCATTAATTCATTGTGCGATAGCTTATAAATCGACTGAGGTAGCCTGTCGTGTAATGTTAAGCCACTAAACATGATTATAATACGTAAATTTGTGTGGCGCAAGGTTTATACAAACAACAAGTAAAGCCCTGGATAAACTTTTGACATCCTCTTATAGCAGGAAATCATGTTTTTTCATTGTACGGAGGATATATATAGATTCTTAAATTATGGACAATGAAAAACATAATTTGAAAGATATTTCTAATCGATATATTTCAACAATCTTGTAAACAACATTTTGAGTAAAAAAAACGTTATTTTAGCCATTAATTCTCAGGAATATGTTGTATTTCACATTGTTTTGAAATTCTATAGAGGGTTGAAACTGAAATGAAAATATTTAAAATGTTGTCCGTCTGTCACAGTCTGATCCTGCATTGCTAGTGGTGATCAGTTAAGTCTTTGTTTACCTGAGTATCCGTGATTTCACATAAGAATCCCCCAAAGGCTTTTTAGGGCAAATCATTCGCCCAAATTAGCACTAGTTAAAGCCCAAATTACACAAATAACTAACTTAATTGAGTTTGAATCATTTGCTTAGAGTTAAAAAAAATCCTATCTGCACCACAAATGAACAGACTACACTGAATCTCACACTCTATATTCTATATAGAACCTTAAAAGGTTCTATCAGCGCTACGTATTTGGAACCCCTAAAAGGTTCTATACACTCTTAAAAAAAGGGTTCCTCTGGGTTCTATATAGAACCCTGGGGTTCCATACTTGGCCAATATAACCTTTTACCAAAAAATGGTTCTATATAGAACCATTTTGGAGTGGGGATGGAACCATTTCTGATTCTAAATAGAACCATTTCTTCTAAGAGTGTAGACTAAAATAGTATTATTCCTCTAAAGCTGAATCAGCATTAGCAGTGTAGTTCTGCAGGAAGTGTGTCAGCGCATTAAAGCATTCACTTTTTTAATGATAGTGTAATCTGATCATCCATGTAAAGAATTACCCCTGGTGACCATTGCTGTGGTAACTTGTTTTGGTGACTAGTAAACTTAACCAAAGTGTTTAATGTCACGCTTTCAGCATGGATTATTCTTATTGTTCTTCTTTCCTCAGTTTGAAACTCAGTCAGAATATAAAATGATGATCATATGAAGGAGACCATTACTAATCACAGTCCTAAGAGGTAAAAGTATCCAAAACTCTGATATTTCAAACATCCAAACAGCTAAAGTCATTTTTAATAATATGATAAATTGTTTGAGTTTCTTATTTAGTATGTGTTATAAAGTTGCAAAAGTAAGCTTTTTTATTGCTATAAGGATGCTATCAGTTTCAGTTCACAGTTCCTGTGTGTGTTTGTAGAACAAGATGTTTTGCTTTCCGAGACTCTGTTTATCATTTTATTAAAAAGAAAATGTTTTGTGTGCAGAGATGATGCCGTTCACATCAGAGGAGAAAGTCCATCCGACGGATTCAAGCAAAATCCAATAAGGAAATCAGACGAGTTTATTCTCAAACATCCAGAAGGTGAGAGCTAATGTGTTTACATATTTTAAATGAAAAGATCATTTCAATAATAAAAAGACACAGAACGAGTGGTCCTGGAAACTACCACGTGCAGCCGAGTTGCACACAAACATTTACATAGTTTATATTAGTATAATTATAATGTGTGAAAATAAACACCAGTTGAATATAAAAGCTCTGTTGTTAATTGTAACCTTTAATATTATAGTACTGTACCAGCAGCATTTGATCGAGTAATACTAACACGCTCTCTTCTATTTTATTTATAAAAAATCAAATTTGATTAAACTGGTAAGGGTCATAGCACTTGTATATTGTTAGTTTCACTATTGTTCTCATTTGTAAGTCGCTTTGCATAAAAGCGTCTGCATTATTTTCTTGGAAAATCAAAGATATTCTATAAAATCTAGTTCTCTAATATCAGTCAAATATAATACAAACATTAACTTGGTGAACTGAGTATAATTAATAAACTGTATAAAGTTGCAACACGTGTGATAACCTGGCATTTATGTAAAATACTGTTAACATTAAATAAAAATTAAATATTAACTGATGGTTAACTATAAACTAAATAGACTTAATAAAAAAATATATAAAAACAAAACCTAATAGACATGACAAAAACAAAAATGGAAATGAAAACAGAAAGTAGCTATAAAAATCAAGTTCAAAATAAAAAACTATACTATATAATTGATACTAAAATAATATCTCAAACACTTCCTTGCATTGATTTATATCAGCGTTGACTTGTTTATCAACCAAGCAAAAATATTATGATTTTATCATGTTAGTGTGGAGGGCAAAAATGTATTTAAAGTTCCCCTGTAGTCAATAATTGTATCCCTTAAAACTGCCTCATTTAGTATACCCGGTTCTATGAATATGCAAATGAGCCCCGCCTCCACTCACTCAGAGATCCATTGGTTGACGATCACACGTTGATCTGATTAGTGACATCAGAAACACCAGCGATTTCACTCCGTGTTTTTGAGACTGTCTTTAATTCACTGCAGTTTTAAGGAGGAAATACTCGACTTATGAATTTACTCATGGTGTGTGTTAAAGTGTATTAAAACCCATAAACAACATTAAAAACTTTTTTTCAATGTATATTGTATCAGTTCATGCATTTCCAGTACTGTAATTTTGACTGCTGAAGTTGCAGTGTAATTTGATAATCCCCTGTCCGTGCTTCCGTCCCTGTGCAATTTTTCATTGTAGACCGTCCTGCCATACACACCCTCCCCCTCACATACATCAACCCGTCTCATTTACTCTCGCTGTTTCTGATGTGAGCATGGATGAGCTGGACCTCGCGCAAACACTCGCTGCGTACACTGGTCAAATCAGCCGAAATCTGTCTCTCTCTCCCTTCTTCCAGCGCTGCTCGCTCGCCTCCTGGATTAAAGACAACATCAAGAAGAAAGAGTGTTACTTCTATGAGGAGGGTGCCAGGTATGAGGAGTGTGTGTGTGTGTGATAAGCAGATCAGATGGAATTTCAGGTGTTTAACCCTTAGGGGTCTAAGATGTTTTCTGGGTGCTGGAGGAGTTCAGACATGCTCCGAAGTGTGTATTTTTTTTTCTGTTACTTGTGACATTTTCATAGCTAAACTATTATTACACTGTATTCAGCACAAACTCAAAGGGAAATTTTAAACTGAATATTATAACCATGGTTTATCAGTTGAACTCATTTATCTGCTAAATCTCTAAGACATTTTGTACTTTAGATTAGATAAATGTGTGTGTCAAACGCTTGATTGTGCGTATAAATAACAAATATGAGAAATCGTGAGCTTAGAATTATAAGGTTCTATCTCCACTTTTGGTCGAAAGTGAGTTTTTGACATAATCTGATCCATTAGGTGTTTATTAAAGGAGTAGTTCACTTTTGAAAAAACTTTTGCTGATAATTTACTCGCCCCCATGTCATCTAAGATGTCCATGTCTTTCTTTCTTCAGTCGAAAAGAAATTAAAGTTTTTGATGAAAACATTCCAGGATTTTTCTCCATATAATGGACTTCAATGGGGACCAAACGGTTCAAGGTCCAAATGAGAGTTTCAGTGCAGCTTCAAATGTCTTTAAGCGACACCAGACGACTTATCGTGCGAAACGATCGCTCATTTCAAAACTTATTCCAACAATGTAACTTTTCTAAGGACAAATGCTAGCCTTGCTCTATTCTGTGAGGCGCGTTTGTTACGTCACGTAATACGTAATTACGTTCAAAAGGTCACGGGCGACGTAGCCGGAAGTACAGAATCAAAATCATCCGACATCGTTGTTTTACCTTTTAATTCCTTTTTTTGTAAACGGCGTTTGAGTTAGTTTGCACGTTCAACCTAAGCGTTCAACTTTTGAACGTAATTACGTATTACGTGACGTTACAAACGCGCCTCACAGAATAGAGCAAGGCTAGCATTTGTCCTTTGAAAAGTAACATTTTTGGTATAAGTTTTTAAATGAGCGATCGTTTCGCATGATAAGACCCTTATTCATCGTCTGGTGTCGTTTAAAGACATTTGAAGCTGCACTGAAACTCTCATTTGGACCTTGAACTGTTTGGACCCCATTGAAGTCCATTATATGGAGAAAAATCCTGGAATGTTTTCATCAAAAACCTTAATTTCTTTTCGACTGAGGAAAGAAAGACATGGACATTTTGGATGACATGGGGGTGAGTAAATTACCTTTAATGCCTGTGTGGTGTTCTTCTTGTAAAAAGATTAATAAGCTATAATATAAGATTATACTACATAACAGTTTTGCCAGCTGGGATGTAAAAACTTTGATGCTAAACAGAGATAGAACCTTATAATTCTAAGCTCACAAGATGACATCAATGAAGTAATCTTTTAAACAAAGTCTCCTCTACCCAGTAACAAAAGAGGCAGTAAATGAAGAACCAATCATACAGAACTAATCAGATGTGTTCTTATTTCATATAGAGGTGAAGTCTTTCAACATAGAGTGTGTTAGATAGGATTTTCCATCCATTCCTTGCTCAGAGTTCACTGAAAATGTTCTGGGATCACTTCTAAGCTAAAACTCCTGGGGCCTCATTTATAACCCTTGCGTTTGATGTTTCTGTGAACATTTTACTCTGTGAGATGTGATTAAATGTTACGTCTTTTAGCGGCGCTTTCTACGGAGGCGTATTGCATTCACTTGAAGAAAAAAAAATCTACTCTGTTTTTCTGAATTAACGAGTTAATTTTTCATGAGAAAATTTTTTTTGCTCTGTTTTTCTGAATTAACGAGTTAATTTTTCATGAGAAATTTTTTTTGCTCTGTTTTTCTGAATTAATGAGTTAATTTTTCATGAGAAAAAAAAATTTGCTCTGTTTTTCTGAATTAATGAGTTAATTTTTCATGAGAAAAAAAGTTTTTGCTCTGTTTTTCTGAATTAATGAGTGAATTTTTCATGAGAAAAAAAAGTTTTTGCTCTGTTTTTCTGAATTAATTAGTTAGTTTTTCTTGAGAAAAAAAGTTTTTGCTCTGTTTTTCTGAATTAATGAGTGAATTTTTCATGAGAAAAAAAGTTTTTGCTCTGTTTTTCTGAATTAATGAGTTAATTTTTCATGAGAAAAAAAGTTTTTGCTCTGTTTTTCTGAATTAATGAGTGAATTTTTCATGAGAAAAAAAAGTTTTTGCTCTGTTTTTCTGAATTAATGAGTTAATTTTTCATGAGAAAAAAAGTTTTTGCTATGTTTTTCTGAATTAATGAGTTAACTTTTTATGAGAATTTTTTTTGCTCTGTTTTTCTGAATTAACGAGTTCATTTTTCATTAGAAAAAAGTTTTTGCTCTGTTTTTCTGAATTAATGAGTTAATTTTTCATGAGAAAAAAAATTTTGCTCTGTTTTTCTGAATTAATGAGTGAATTTTTCATGAGAAAAAAAGTTTTTGCTCTGTTTTTCTGAATTAATTAGTTAATTTTTCATGAGAAAAAAGTTTTTGCTCTGTTTTTCTGAATTAATGAGTTAATTTTTCATGAGAAAAAAAGTTTTTGCTCTGTTTTTCTGAATTAATTAGTTAGTTTTTCTTGAGAAAAAAAGTTTTTGCTCTGTTTTTCTGAATTAATTAGTGAATTTTTCATGAGAAAAAAAGTTTTTGCTGTGTTTTTCTGAATTAATGAGTAAATTTTTCATGAGAAAAAAAGTTTTTGCTCTGTTTTTCTGAATTAATGAGTAAATTTTTCATGAGAAAAAAAGTTTTTGCTCTGTTTTTCTGAATTAATGAGTAAATTTTTCATGAGAAAAAAAGTTTTTGCTCTGTTTTTCTGAATTAATTAGTTAATTTTTCATGAGAAAAAAAGTTTTTGCTCTGTTTTTCTGAATTAATGAGTAAATTTTTCATGAGAAAAAAAAGTTTTTGCTCTGTTTTTCTGAATTAATTAGTTAGTTTTTCTTGAGAAAAAAAGTTTTTGCTCTGTTTTTCTGAATTAATGAGTTAATTTTTCATGAGAAAAAAGTTTTTGCTCTGTTTTTCTGAATTAATGAGTGAATTTTTCATGAGAAAAAAAAGTTTTTGCTCTGTTTTTCTGAATTAATGAGTTAATTTTTCATGAGAAAAAAAAGTTTTTGCTCTGTTTTTCTGAATTAATGAGTTAATTTTTTATGAGAATTTTTTTTGCTCTGTTTTTCTGAATTAACGAGTTCATTTTTCATTAGAAAAAAATTTTTGCTCTGTTTTTCTGAATTAATGAGTTAATTTTTCATGAGAAAAAAAGTTTTTGCTCTGTTTTTCTTAATTAATGAGTTAACTTTTTATGAGAAAAAAGTTTTTGCTCTGTTTTTCTGAATTAATGAGTGAATTTTTCATGAGAAAAAAAAGTTTTTGCTCTGTTTTTCTGAATTAATGAGTTAATTTTTCATGAGAAAAAAAGTTTTTGCTATGTTTTTCTGAATTAATGAGTTAACTTTTTATGAGAATTTTTTTTGCTCTGTTTTTCTGAATTAACGAGTTCATTTTTCATTAGAAAAAAGTTTTTGCTCTGTTTTTCTGAATTAATGAGTTAATTTTTCATGAGAAAAAAAATTTTGCTCTGTTTTTCTGAATTAATGAGTGAATTTTTCATGAGAAAAAAAGTTTTTGCTCTGTTTTTCTGAATTAATTAGTTAATTTTTCATGAGAAAAAAGTTTTTGCTCTGTTTTTCTGAATTAATGAGTTAATTTTTCATGAGAAAAAAAGTTTTTGCTCTGTTTTTCTGAATTAATTAGTTAGTTTTTCTTGAGAAAAAAGTTTTTGCTCTGTTTTTCTGAATTAATTAGTGAATTTTTCATGAGAAAAAAAGTTTTTGCTGTGTTTTTCTGAATTAATGAGTAAATTTTTCATGAGAAAAAAAGTTTTTGCTCTGTTTTTCTGAATTAATGAGTAAATTTTTCATGAGAAAAAAAGTTTTTGCTCTGTTTTTCTGAATTAATGAGTAAATTTTTCATGAGAAAAAAAGTTTTTGCTCTGTTTTTCTGAATTAATTAGTTAATTTTTCATGAGAAAAAAAGTTTTTGCTCTGTTTTTCTGAATTAATGAGTAAATTTTTCATGAAAAAAAAAAGTTTTTGCTCTGTTTTTCTGAATTAATTAGTTAGTTTTTCTTGAGAAAAAAAGTTTTTGCTCTGTTTTTCTGAATTAATGAGTTAATTTTTCATGAGAAAAAAGTTTTTGCTCTGTTTTTCTGAATTAATGAGTGAATTTTTCATGAGAAAAAAAAGTTTTTGCTCTGTTTTTCTGAATTAATGAGTGAATTTTTCATGAGAAAAAAACGTTTTTGCTCTGTTTTTCTGAATTAATGAGTTAATTTTTCATGAGAAAAAAAGTTTTTGCTCTGTTTTTCTGAATTAATGAGTTAATTTTTCATGAGAAAAAAAGTTTTTGCTCTGTTTTTCTGAATTAATGAGTTAATTTTTCATGAGAAAAAAAGTTTTTGCTCTGTTTTTCTGAATTAATGAGTTAATTTTTTATGAGAATTTTTTTGCTCTGTTTTTCTGAATTAACGAGTTCATTTTTCATTAGAAAAAAATTTTTGCTCTGTTTTTCTGAATTAATGAGTTAATTTTTCATGAGAAAAAAAGTTTTTGCTCTGTTTTTCTGAATTAATGAGTTAATTTTTCATGAGAAAAAAAATTTTTGCTCTGTTTTTCTGAATTAATGAGTTAATTTTTCATGAGAAAAAAAATTTTTGCTCTGTTTTTCTGAATTAATGAGTTAATTTTTCATGAGAAAAAAAGTTTTTGCTCTGTTTTTCTGAATTAATGAGTTAATTTTTCATGAGAAAAAAATTTTTGCTCTGTTTTTCTGAATTAATGAGTTAATTTTTCATGAGAAAAAAAAAGTTTTTGCTCTGTTTTTCTGAATTAATGAGTTAATTGTTTATGAGAATTTTTTTTGCTCTGTTTTTCTGAATTAACGAGTTAATTTTTCATGAGAAAAAAAGTTTTTGCTCTGTTTTTCTGAATTAATGAGTTAATTTTTCATTAGAAAAAAAAGTTTTTGCTCTGTTTTTCTGAATTAAAGAGGTTAATTTTTCTTGAGAAAAAAAGTTTTTGCTCTGTTTTTCTGAATTAATGAGTTAATTTTTCATGAGAAAATTTTTAATGAAAAATTCCATTAAAAATTAACTCATTAATTCAGAAAAACAGAGCAAAAAAAAAAAAATTCCATTAAAAATTAACTCATTAATTCAGAAAAACAGAGCAAAAAATTTTTTCTCATGAAAAATTAACTCGTTAATTCAGAAAAACAGAGTAGATTTTTTTTCTTCAAGTGAATGCAATACGCCTCCGTAGCTTTCAGTCCGATCACATCCGTAACATTGTTCTGTGGAGACTACTGTTACTCATAATACGTATTGCCGGTACATGTATTTCGTTACTCCCCAACACTGATATGAGGATAACCTCATCTGCAAGATGTTTTAATAACACGGGTTTGCCGGTTATTGAGTGTTCAACTATAACCGTCGGTCTCAAGATTATATAATAACCGTCATACCCCTTGCAGCAACACAAGAAAACATGACCAAATTACTTCCTTTAGTAGCATCGTTAATGGTTTATTGATTTCAAAGTACTTTCACTCTCACCATTGCTGTGGTAACTTGTTTTGGTGACTAGTAAACTTAACCAAAGTGTTTAATGTCACGCTTTCAGCATGGATTATTCTTCTTTTTCTTCTCCTTTCTTCAGTTTGAAACTCAGTCAGAATATAAAATGATGATCATATGAAGGAGACCATTACTAATCACAGTCCTAAGAGGTAAAAGAATCTAAAACTCTGATATTTTAAACATCCGAACAGCTAAAGTCACTTTTAATAATCTGTTATATTGTTTGTTTTATCTTTAAAAGAGTTTCTTAATTTAGTATGTGTTTTAAAGTATAACAAAAATAAGCTTTTTATTTTTCAAGGGTGTTATCAGTTTCACAGTTCCTGTGTGTGTTTGTAGAACAAGATGTTTTGCTTTCCAAGACTCTGTTTATCATTTTATTAAAAATCAAATGTTTTGTGTGCAGAGATGATGCCGTTCACATCAGAGGAGAAAGTCCATCCGACGGATTCAAGCAAAATCCAATTAGGAAATCTGTTACAGACGAGTTTATTCTCAAACACAGAGAAGGTGAGAGCTATTTTGTTTACATATTTTAAATGAAAAGATCATTTCAATAATAAAATGACACGAGCAAGCGGTCCTAAACTACCATGTGCAACCGAGTTGCATACAAACATTTCAGATTTTATTTTAGTGTAATTATAATGTGTGAAAATAAACACCAGTTGAATATAATAATTACCTTTAATATTATAGTAATGTACCAAATAAGAGGACGCATCTTTTTCGGCAGGGCTTGATCGAGTAATACCAATGCGTTTTTTTCTATTTAATAATTTAAAAAATGACGTACTGCATTAGATTAAACTGGGAAGGGTCATAGCACTTGTATATTGTTAGTTTAAAGGGTTCGTTCACCCAAAAATGAAAATTCTGTCAGTATTTACTCACCATCATGTTGTTCAACCCCGTAAGACCTTCGTTCATCTTCGGAACACAAATTAAGATATTTAAGATATTAAGATCGCTCCTGCATACTAGTCCATAGGCTTTTTGAGGTACTGGCTCTTGCTGGCATCGAAAAGTCATTAAAGACATCGTTAAAATAGTCCAAGTGACTACAGGGGCTCAATCTTAAGTTTATCAAACGACGAGAACACTTTTTGTGCGCAAAAAAACAACAAAAATAACGACTTTATTTCAACTATTCACTTCCTTCTCCATGGGCCTGTAGTCAGTTAACGTAGTGTGATTGCGTAAAGCTACGTCACACGTAGGCTCACTATTGGCCGACGCTGGTCATGTGTGTGATGCGTGTGACGTACAATAACAGAAGCTTACGCTATTAAACTAGTAACCTGACTCGAGGAAGAGGGAGAAATAAACGAATAGTTGAAATAAAGTCGTTATTTTTGTTGTTTTTTTGCGCACAAAAAGTGTTCTCGTCGTTTGATAAACTTAAGATTGAGCCACTGTAGTCACTTGGACTATTTTAACGATGTCTTTAATGGCTTTTCGAGGACAGCAAGAGTCATTCCCTCAAGAAGCCTATGGACTAGTATACAGGAGCGATCTTAATATCTTAAATATCTTAATTTGTGTTGCGAAGATGAACGAAGGTCTTACGGGGTTGGAACAACATAATGGTGAGTAAATACTGACAGAATTTTCATTTTTGGGTGAACTAACCCTTTAACTGCTTCTATTGTTCTCATTTGTAAGTCGCTTTAAAAGCATATGCTAAATTAATATGTGTAAATGTAAATGTAGTTTGCTGCATTAATTTCCTCAAGAAAATCAGATATTCTGTAGTTCTGGTGCATCTCTAATATAACCTGTCAGTGAAATTTAAACTATAGCCTAATGCAAATATTAACTTGGTCTACAGAAAGTATAATTAATCAACTGTATAAAGTTGCAACATATAAAACACGTGTGATAACCTGACATAAATGTAAAATACTGTTAATAACAAAACTAAACTAAAACCATAAAACTTTTTTTTTTTTTTACTTTTTTTTTTTTGATTGGAACAAAGAACACAAAAGTTATCATGGATGTTACAATATCAGACAGTATCACAAAATAATTCCAACATCTTGATATATAATATCACACTCAATGGTTTACATACATAATCCATTTTTCCCAAAACGTGTTACATTTGTCAAATTTGAGCCTTAATATAAATGTAAGCCTCTCCATACTGTATATTTCGTTTACAATCCCTAGCCATTGATCCTTAGTTGGAGGGTCCACCTGCGACCATTTACGGGTTATTGCTTTCCTACAGCTTGCTAGCAATATTTTTAATAGATATTTATCCTTGTCTAAAACATTTCCTGGCATTTTACCTAAATAAATCCCTCAGGTGCTCTTCGTTTCGGAGTCACACTTGTTATCTTCCTGGTCAAAAGTGACCGGACACCTAAAAATTTAATTTCCTCCATCCCAGTAAAACCAATGCAATTCATTTTTGTTCTATAATATTTATTCTTTGAAATTCAGTATTTTGAGACAATTTGATTGAATTTATTAATATTTATGGTCTATTTTTGCCATGGAAAAATATATATTTTTTTCTATATACATTTTTTTTTTCCAAAAAAATATTAATGCAGTATTTTAGTTTAATATAGAGTCTAGGCCTTCAAAAAAAAATTTTTTTGAAGAAGAAAATTAGCACCATCTGGTTACAGTATAGAGAAAAAGTGTAGAATCATGGTGTTACCACTAGATGGCATGTACAGCTCTCTATGGAGAGGCATGTGAATTCCCCAGATGTTTATGAACACATTTTTTGTTGTTGGTGGATTTGAATATATAGTTGAAACAATATCAAAAACGATTTTTTAAATAAATTTTTTTTTAAAAATAAATAAATAAATACATAAATAAAAAATTGTGAATTTTTGTGTTTTTGTCAATTTCCCATTCATTTCCTATGGGGGTCATTTTTGACCAAAGACCACAAGTGTGACTATTTTTTTAAGACCACTTAGCATGCTCAGATGTGTTCACATACATAATGCCATAAAAGTCACCAAGTTTCGTAACATTCCGATGAAGCTGTGATTTTTAAAAATTCAAAACAGAAAATTTTTCGGTCAGAAATGACCGAAGAGCACCTGAGGGATATAGTAGTGAACGAAAAATCCATCACTGCTCCTTTTCCATTTCGTGAAATAAACTAAACATTAACTGAAATAACATAGAAGGTTAACTATAAACTAAATAGACTTAATAAAAAATATTTAAAATAGGGCTGTGAAATGATTAATCGCGATTAATCGCATCCAAAATAAAAATTTGTGTTTACATAATTTATGTGTGTAGTGTGTATAATTATTTTGTATATATAAATACACACATATGCATGTGTATATTTAAGAAAAATGTGTTATAATATACATTTAGTATAAGTATATACATGCAAATATTTCTTAAATATATACATGCATGTGTGAGTATTTATGTATACAAAATAATTATACACACTACACACACATATATTATGTAAACACAAACTTTTATTTTGGATGCGATTTATTTAAATTTAAAAACAAAACCTAATACACATGACAAAAACAAAATCACTAAAATAAAAAAATAGAATAAAAAAAACTATACTATATAATTGATACTAAAATAATATCTCAAACACTTCCTTGCATTGATTTATATCAGCGTTGACTTGTTTATCAACCAAGCAAAAATATTATGATTTTATCATGTTAGTGTGGAGGGCAAAAATGTATTTAAAGTTCCCCTGTAGTCAATAATTGTATCCCTTAAAACTCATCTTTGATTGCCTCATTTAGTATACCCGGTTCTATGAATATGCAAATGAGCCCCGCCTCCACTCACTCACTCACTCACTCACTCGTTGATCTGATTGGTTACAAAGTCGTTTGTGACGTGAGAAACACCAGCGATTTTAAAGCATGTTTTTGAGTCTTTCAGCCCCTGTCCGTAGTTCAGTAGCGCTCCCGTCCTTGTGTTGACATCGATCTGACTGCAGTGCAGTTTTTCATTATAGACCGTCCTGCCCATACACACCCTCCCCCTCCCATACATCGACCCGTCTCATTCACTCTCTGATGTGAGCATGGATGAGCTGGACCTCGCGCAAACACTCGCTGCGTACACTGGTCAAATCAGCCGAAATCTGTCTCTCTCTCCCTTCTTCCAGCGCTGCTCGCTCGCCTGCTGGATTAAAGACAACATCAAGAAGAAAGAGTGTTACTTCTATGTGGAGGATGCCAGGTATGAGGAGTGTGTGTGTTCTGGTGTTTAATGATCTTGACTTGTAAATCTGAATCATTAATCCTATAAAACTTACGATATCATATTTGATACGCAATCTTTTAAGGAATCGACATTACTAAACAACCTCTGATTCGTGTGATTGATTTAGGTTCATGTGATCATCCATATCATGTTCAACTGTGATTGTTCATCTCTCGATCGTACATTACGTTACAACAGGGTTAGGGTTAGTAGTTAAACATCATCTTAAGATATTATTGGAGATAACGTAATATCTGATCACTGTTACGCTGATATTTCTTCTGTTATTTATAAGAGCGCCATAATGGCATCAAGGTTGGCTGTATCATAATTTCCTTCAATTAAATGAGAGTAAATCAGGTTTTGATTTTTTTTGGAGAGTTGTATAGTTGTTATATAGAGTTGTAATGACGATGTTAGGCTATATAGTTAAATAACCGCCACACCCCTAGCAGCCGCACAAGAAAACACGACCAAATTACTTCCTTCGGTAGCATCTTTAATGCTTTATTGATTTCAAAGTACTTTCACTCTCAATCTTGAGCACTTAGGTCTTCTGATAAACATCTTTTAATTGTTCATTATTGTAACTATAAATCAATATGACCATGCTTTTACTGTAATAATAATGATGCATTAAATAATCATGACTTGTGCACTATATATATTGGTGAACTAGCCTATTTTTTTAAAAGTCGTTGTGTGTGTATGTAGTATAATTCACGATGTGTTGTTCATATGCAACGTGACGAGCCTAAAACTGAAGATCACGTGCACTCCTGATCGCTTCGGCAACATTCGGACAATATGTGTGGTGTGTGTGTTGTCGGGCTGTAGCTCATGTGTGGATAACATGGATTACTGTTGACAGGGAGGGGATTTGTAATTGTGGTTACCAAAAGGACCAGCACTGCGATGAGGCCATCAAACCGGAGGACTATGTTGGGGAGCAATGGCACAGACAGAGGCACATCAGGGAGGTGCCCACCGATGCTTTCGGAGATATCAGCTTTGGTGGACTTGGACAGAAAACCGGGAAGGTAAAATGACGACTTGATTCAAACGGACCTCCTTTCAATTATATACTCTTAAAAATAAAGTGTTTTTTTTTCCAGCAAGATCCATTACAGAAGTCAGTTGTCAAAAGAACCATTTTTTGTGTTTGAATAACATTTTAATTATCTAAACAACCTTTTAACACTACAAAGAACCTTTTATCCACTGGAAAGGTTCCATTGATATTGTAGGACAACAACTCCCACAATGCACCACATTGCACAGCTCCGCAAGCCACACCCACAGGCCTATTTCACAAAAATGGCCGCCGAGACCGGAACATAGACAGTAAAAGAAATGGACAGAGCCATCTCATTGGAACTCCATTGAGACAATTGAAGCCCATCTGTGGCGATTTTTTAGCACTTCCGTCCCTGACGCGCAGACTCAAACAGAGCTTGACTACGTAATGTGACGAGAGCAACCCGTCTGTCTTCTAGTGGCTGTGGCATTGGAAATCTGAATCATTCCCTTCTGAAACGTGCAGAGGCGGAGAGTGTGAATAGGAGCTGTCCATGAGCTAGGAGAAGGAGACCATTTTGCTAGGTATTCTGATTAATTATTTTGTCATTTTGCCTCCATGTTTCCCCGATTGCGCGTGAGCTTCTCCTCCTGTCCTCCTGAGAGTCGCGTGGGTATGACGCAATTGTTAGCCTACTTTCACTAAAACTGCTTCTACGGGGCCATAACATAAGCTACAAGGTAATGGAGCTATTTATACATTGTCGTGTTTCTTTAGAAATAAATAAAGGACAAATGGGGTCTTCAAACGCCTCAGGTGTAAAGTTATTCGCTGTCAAAGTGACGCCAAAATGAATGGGAGTCAATGGGAATGCTAACGCAAGTGAAGTTCTGCTACAAGATGTCAGCTCCCGCGAGGCTTCAACTTCCGGTCGATGGATTACCCCCTTGGACCGGAAGTAGGGTTAACTTTTTTCCGGTGACAGCGCTAGCAGTTGCAGTCGGAGGACAAATGCCGAGATTAAAACCTTTTAATCTTTCAAACCAAAGAAGAAACAACCATACATGCATCACTTAACAGCTCGTGTTTTCATGGAACAACTGTGGTGAAGTCCGCTCAGATTATAAACCGTACTTACAAATTCTTAAACTGTTCCCTCACAATTGTGCTCACGGATTAATAAACAATACCCACGAGTTCCTATCCGCCTCTCAGATTTGTAAACCTTGCCTTCGCTTTCGTAATCCGTTCCCACGAGTTTGTAAACCGTTAACGTTATGTTATCCTCACGGATTTGTGGCATCTCCCCCAGTCTGTGCCAATCAGGGGTGCGTTTCTCGAAAGCATCGTTATACTATGGTCGCAAGTTCAGCATAGTTCAACGAGTCGGTTTTTTCCCAAAACAATCGTTCCAATGAACGAAAATATGTTGCGAGCTTTTTTTTTTATTACTGTAGTACGTTACGCTCACACCGCCGCCGACTTGAGCGTCAAAGAAGCTCTGTGAAGGACGCTTGTCAAAAAGTACGGGGAAGCTTGTTGACGCTTTGAACGCTCTGACGTTTGAGGGGAGAATAGAAGTGTCACAACATGAAATGTAATAAACAGAAAAAAACAGGCAACATTCCTAAATATTTCAAATAAAAGTTGCGCTCATGACGTCATGGAAACCCCGCAGCGGCAATGATTAGCGCTAGCTTCTCTTCCATTTTCCCGGAGCTAATGTTTTGGTCGGAACGAGAGGAAACTCGTAGTAAACTTTGAAGGGATTAGGAACTCATCGGAGGGATTCTGTTGTGTGTGTTTAGTATGTCCGGGTGTCGTCAAGCACGACCTGTGAGAGTCTGTACCAGCTGATGACAGAACAGTGGAAACTGCGTCCGCCGAACCTGCTGGTTTCAGTGACCGGCGGAGCCAAAAACTTCAACATGAAGAATCACCTGAAGGACAAGTTTCGTCGGGGTCTCATTAAAGTCGCCCAGACCACAGGTAATACAGTGATAATACACTAAAAAATATCAAATGCTTGATTGAACTAAACTATATTATCACACAGCACTCTATATAAAGTTGGATAAATACATATTTAAAAATTTGATTTCAAGTTAATATTTTAATCATTTAACAACACATTTGCATGTTGAAATATCCTTTGCAAATTTCATTGATTTTTTACAAATTATATACAATACATTGCCTTCTATAGAGTACATTGAACTAATTTTTCACAATTTATGGACTTAAATGATGTGGTAAATCACCAGAACCCATTTACCGGTATTTTTGAGAAGGTCCTGTTCACATACAGGTGAAACTCGAAAAATTTGAATAATGTGCAAAAGTTAATTTATTCATTTTAAAAGGTCAAACTAATATATAGACTCATTACATGCAAAGTGAGCTATTTCAAGCCTTTATTTATTATAATTTTGATGATTATGGCTTACAGCTTATGAAAACCCCAAATTCAAAATTAGAATATTGTGAAAAGGCTTTAATAGCTGTAATAGCTCAAAATTATAACAAATAAAGGTTTGAAATATCTCACTTTGCATGCAGTGAGTCTATATAATATATTAGTTTCACCTTTTATGTTGAATTACTGAAATAAATGAACTTTTGCACCATATTGTAATTTTTCGAGTTTCACCTGTGATCTCTTAATGGTAATTTACCAGTAAAGGGCTGTAAGTGTGAAAGGGGCTTATGATGCCTTAAATGAGTCGGATGTGAGTGTATAGCTCTCAATGATACAGACTGAGGATTAGACCCGTCACAAACAGGTCTAGCACAAGCAGCAGAATCCAGTTTTGGATGTTTTGAGACGACTACACTTCTGTGTGTGTGGCAGGTGCGTGGATCCTGACGGGAGGAACAAACGCAGGTGTGATGAAGCACGTGGGCATGGCCGTGAGAGATTACACACTCAGTAGTGGTTTGATGGAGGGACAGATGATTGTCATCGGTGTGGCACCCTGGGGAGTCATTCACAACAGAGACACACTGATCCATCCCGAGGTCAGATGTTGCCCACACCTGTATGTATACATACAGCATTGGTGCGTTCGAGTCATGTTGATAAGATCATATTTACGAACTTGAACACCAGGACGGTCATAAATACGAGTGGAAGCCCTGTTCGTGTCAGTGAGAAATGTGCTGGAATATTTGCCAGTGATATTGTCAAAGCTTATTCTTGCATTATTCAAAATAGCATTGCAATGATAAAGTGTACAGCAGCTTCATTGTGTGTTTGTTTAATTAAGAGATGGTACAGATCGCTCTGATGAAAGTGAATTTAACTCGCCTGATGTCGTAAACACGAACTTCACAGGAAGACTTGAACGCACCATATTATGAACAACCCAAGATCAGTGTAAAGTTAAGAAGTGATTTGGTTCAGGAAATTGTGTGTCTATTAAAGGCGGGCATACACTGTGCGATTTTCGTCCGATTTTGAGCCGAATTCTGACTCGTGCGACTCATTTTCGTGTCGGACCGATTTTCAGCTTTGTCGTGCGTCGTTTGTCGTGCAGTGTACAGAGAGAAACGAGAGGCGATTAACCTCTCACGATCGACAATCGGATGGTCGGATGAATTTCTGGCATGTCAGAAATTTTGGTCGCTCCTCGTGACTATATCGCACAGTTGAAGCAAAGCTACGAACCGATTGCCCTATAAACTCAGTGTTTTTTCCCTCACTGCACCTGCGCGAAAACAGAAGTTTAACCATTTCATCTGCAGCAAAAATAAAATTAAAATAAAAACAAGCTACAAATTACTGTTGCTTACCTCCAGTTGTTGTTGGTGTTGCAAAATGGATATTACCCACCGTCTTCAAGCCACCTGATATGTAACACCTCTTTTATTATTTTGTCAAACAATGTTTTTGAAATAAACCTGTTTTTAATTTTCATTGATGATTAATAATGGCAATGTTCGGACATATTATAGACTGTTAATAGTTATTTTATATATATTTCATTGTAATCGACCTAAATGTTTTAGACAATTTTGAATGAGGAGTAAGATTAATATTTTATTATCCTCACAGCACGTTGGTTATGCTGTGAAAATATTGCGTGGCAAATTAATTATAATAGTGGATCAATTTAATAGTAAAATTAGCCTATAGGCCTCCCCTAATAATGATAATATAATAATAATCATAATTAAATGCATAAATTGAAAATACTAAATCATCTTGATACTGATAGCAGATGCTTGTTTTGACAATATCTCTGGATATACACGTAAATAGGCGCAATCCAGGGGGTTATCGCAGATATTACACGTATAGTGTGAGCAGTGAAGTGAGAGCACATAATCCTGAACTTTGGCTTTGCATCGCATGCGATTTACTCGTTCAGTGTGAGTAGGTACCTTGCTGAAATCGCACAGACATCGCACAGTGTATGCCCGCCTTAAAGCAGTGTTTCCCAACCCTGTTCCTGGCGGCACACCAACACTGCGTGTTTTCTTTGTCTCCCCAATCAAACACACCTGACTCAACCCATCAGCTCATAATCAGGTGGGTTAATGAGCTGATGAGTTGAATCGGGTGTGTTTGATTGGGGAGACAAAGAAAACACGCAGTGTTGGTGTGCCGCCAGGAACAGGGTTGGGAAACACTGCATTAAAGGAGTAGTTCACTTTTCAAAAAACTTTTGCTGATAATTTACTCACCCCCATGTCATCCAAGATATCCATGTCTTTCTTTCTTCAGTCGAAAAGAAATGAAGGTTTTTGATGAAAACATTCCAGGACTTTCTCCATATAATGGACTTCAATGGGAACCAAACGGTTCAAGGTCCAAAAGAAACTTTCAGTGCAAACTGTTCAAACGATTCCAGACGATGAATAAGGGTCTTATCAAGCGAAACGATCACTCATTTAATAAATAAATAACAAAGTTTAAGTTTTAAAAACTCAAATGGTCGCCTTGCTGTGTTCTGTAACGACCTCCTGCTCGAACTCATTTTCCGAATCAATTCGTTCGTTTCTTTCGCCGAATGAACCAAATGACTCGGAAAAAGATTTGTTCATTTTGATGGACGAGTTCGAGCAGGAGTGCGTTACAGAACACAGCAAGGCGAGCGTTTGAGCTTATAAAACTTAAACTTTGATATTTATTTATAAAATGAGCGATCGTTTCGCTTGATAAGACCCTTAATCATCGTCTGGAATCGTTT